>NW_024582545.1:1275472-1286885 GCF_018398535.1 Haplochromis burtoni
CGCGATGATTTGATCTTGGATGTGTCATTTGATCTTGGATGTAGTAAGCGAGGTACGAAGAACGGACCCCAGGCAACGTTTTTACAATCTTTTATTGTTATAGTTCTGGTGAACCTGTATGAATTAATAATCGGCATCTGCTGTTGTGATTTTGTGCCATATAAATAAGACTGACTGTAGCCTCAGTTTCCTGCTCTTAGTGGACTGTGTGGTTTTCCATCTGCTTCAGGGTGTAACGTGTGGTGAGTTCACACACGCTCTTCTGCAAACCTTGGTTGCAACAACTGGTTGATTGAATTGCTTTTGTTTTCCTATCAGCTCAAAGCTTTTGGTCAATTCTTCTCTGACCTCTGGCATCAACAAGGTACTTTCACCCAGAGAACACTTCCTAGATGTTTTGTCTTTTTTGGACCATTTTCTGTAAATAATAACTTTGTTGAAAAATCCCAACAGCTCAGCAGTTTCTGAAATACTCAGATTAACCTACCTGACCATCCAAACCACTGGCAAATTTGAAGTCCCAAATTTGAAGTCACCTTTCTTCCCCAATCGGCTGTTTGAACTTTCAGATTTAATTGACCATGTTTATGTGTTTAAATGCATTTAGTGCCTGGCATGTGATCGGCTGATTAGATACTAGCATTACCAAGCAACTGGATAGTTGTACTCAATGAAGTCTCCCATGAGTCTATATATCAGTGAAGACCACTTGGTGTATTTTAAAAGAAATTTATCAGCCATAAAATCAAGTAAAACATGAAAAAGATGAGACTTTGAGATGCTAAAAACTTCACTTCGTATCCTGTTAGATACTAACTTTGGTTATAGAGTGTTATAATACTGTGCCTCACTGATTTTCACTAATTATGTTTTTAAGGGGGAAAAAACAGCTTCTTGATTCAATTTACCCTCCAATGTGGCTGAATTATAACATTTCTACAAACACGAGTGGGCCAAAATTCCTCCACTGCGCTGTACAAGTTGCTGCTGCTGAGGGTGGACCAACCAGTTATTAGGTTTATGGGGCAATCGTTTTTTTCCACACAGGAATATGTAGGTTTGGATTTTTTCCACTTGATAAAAAACACCTTCATTTAGAAACTGCATTTTCTGTTTACTTGTGTCATCTTTTTTTCTAATATTTAAATTTATTTGATGATCTGAAACATTTACATTTGACAAACATCCAAAAAATAGTAAATTAGGAAGCAGGCAAACACTTTTTCACACCGCTGCGTATCAAAATAAGAAAAACAAACCTACTGCATAAATCCATAAAGTTTTGTACCATGATTTGTTGAGCTCGTTGTACGGCTGTGTGAGGACTGCATCCTGTAAGCACCATCTGCTCTGGTAAGAATAATGCACTGTTCATTTCATCACAGCCAGAATCCCATTTGTTAGCGGCAGAGTGGCCCGGACTGTCCCTCTTGATGGCATCGTTGATTAGATTCTTAGCTCTGCACTTTCTAAACGTCATGCTAATAGAGCCAGAATAATCCATCTGGCAGACTAATTTTTGCCTATTGTCAGGCTGGGAGCATTAACTACTACAGAGCAGACTCGAAGTCAGACAGCAGACACTAATTCGTCAGCGCACCTCTTAAATGATGTTATCAGTCTTTGATGTTTTTTTTTTCTGGTTTTGAACAACCATGTGATCGGCCGTTCTGTCTGGGTATTAAGTAAGCCTGAATATACTCAGAGGCCGAGCAGGAAGTAAAGGGTTTACATGGTGATGAAAAAGTGAGAAATCTCAGAAAAGAAGAAAGTTTTCACAAATTGCAGCTTTAACTCCTTTAAAAAGCTTCTGGTACTCCTGCACAGACTGAGTCATTTAGCTGAAATGGCAAATGTTAACCATGTTAGACTTTACCCCAACCTTAACGATGGATCTCTGAATAGTTTGATGCTTACAGTGGAGTAATTCAATCTGAAATTGGTTGTTTGCAGTAGAAAACCCACACAGCAATATTCTTTGTACTCTTATTCTCATATTTTTATGCTCATAAAAATATGAGCATATTTCAGCTCATATTTTTAATTTCTTTAAAAAAAAATTTAATTAAATTTGTTATTTGAAATTAGCGTCATGTTTTGCTTCAAATCCTGTGCAAACTGTCTGAAAACATTAAGGTGAAACATAATTAAAAAGAGTGCTCCACTGGAAAAGCTCTCATTTTGGTTCTTTAAAAATGTTGTGGTGTTGAAGCGGATTTAAATTCTCCAATTTGGGGCTCTTGGCCAACAAATTCATTACATCCGTGCAATACGCAGGGCAGCTTTGGTTCAGGTAGAGTGGGCAGTCTTGTTACGTTACTGCAGTGTTTGCTAAAAGAAAATAAACCATACAGCCTGCTTTATTTTCCAATTGCTTTGTATTTTAAGCCCCAAAGTAAAAGACATGAATTTTATTGAACCTATTTCACAAAATAAGTGCAGAAATTCTAAACCAAAGGTATTCACTTGCAATAGTAGATTACGATGTAGATTGTAAATGTCATGAGCAAATATCTAAGTTAACCAAATTATACACAGTATGTTGACAACCTGACCATCATGGCCAATATTCACTCCCCTCTTATCTCTTATCTGGCCTCCACTGACCTTTGAGGAAAAGCATGTGACTCTGTAGCTGATAAATGCTACAGTTAACTTTGTCAGGGACAGTCCTCACTCGCTATCAGCTGTTACGTTTAAAAGGATCTATATTTTATGACATTAAAGCAATTACATATAAGTGCACATCATTTACCATTTTACCTGCTCAGCACCAACAAATATAGAGCAATATGGGGAACACAGCTGCAATTTCAGCAGTGTAAAGCGAGGTTAGCGGCAGATTAGAAGCAAGTACAAACACATCTATAAGGGATGACAATGCAATGCACAGTTGGCACTTTATCTTTACAACTGCTTCTTTACAGCTTCTTTTGGTGGCGTTAGTAAGGTACGGCTTAACAAGCTGCTCATACACAATGTATTGTAGCAGGAAGGAAAGTATATTGTCTGTAATCAATGAAAATGTAGTGCTTCCAGCCAATTTTAGACTGAAACTCTCACTTAAGCTCAACATAGCTTGCTAAGCCATTAATCTCTCTTTGTACTACACCCTCTGGTCAGCCATCAGTTCTGAGTTTATTTCACAATAAACATTTCTCTTGCTTTTAAAAGTAGTCTCCCAGTGACTCCACAGTAGTAAACATTATTTTTTGACAGTAGGAGTAGGTGTTAATGAAAACGATAGATCAGAGCAGTTAAAATAAATTAATGTAAACTGAGCTTTTGGATGAGGCTGGTTCTAATCTCTATTTAAATATACATCACCTTGGATCCTTTTTCTTGTTAATGATTGATGAAAAAAATAAAAACATAGAATGTGAGGCGTGTACTTCTGTGGAGGATCTGCCAGAAAAAGACTGGCTTATGACATTTACTTTTAACCCACATAGTGATCGTGCAATAATTAAATACCTTTGCTTTGTGCAAAGGTCAACTCGCTGCCCTTATTCAGTCAAAACTAGTTGAAACACATTTGGGCCTTTTAGCTCGAGGGCACTTAGGGAAGCGTAACAGTTTAACAAAGAAGCAGTGGGCATGTTTTAATGACTCTTGTCACTCCCATTTATCACCATTTTCACAGCACACATTAGAGCGTTTTAAGCCCACGTGGTTCTTGTGATCACAGCTCGGGACTTGTTAGCGTAGCGAGATCACAAGTTCAAAACCGTAGGTGAGCTCGAAGCTTTCAGCGAGTTGGAAGCACTCTCAATTTAACGTTTTTTGTTGAAAACTGACTGGCTCAAGAGTCCGAAAGGAAAACAGAAATGTGTCTTTCTAATTTGAATGTGTCTGTTTCCATGTCAGAAATGTTCCATGTTTGCAAACCATTTAACTGTGACAGAGCTGGCAATGAAGACGGGGAAGGCTTCTTTCTACTCATAATCGAAATTGCTCACTGGGCAGACAAACCCTTATTTAAGCCATGTGCAGTTTGCTCTTTTTAATTTGTCTTTAGTCCTGGAAATGACTGTTTAGTGCGCTTTCTTACTTTTTTACTTGCATCTTTAAATCTGCAGGAAATCATTAAAAAAATTTGTAAAAATCAGGAAAAACCTCAAAACATCAGTATAGCTGCTATGATACGTTAATTACCTTCTTTTTTTTAAATTTTCATGTCTAGCTAAAAGGAGGTGGTTTGCATAACTGTTCATTTTGGAAATTAAACTGTTGAACACACTTGTTCAACAGCCTGTTCAGTGTCTAATCGGCTGATCACATGGCAGCAACTCAGTGAATTTTGACAGGTAGATATGGTTGAGATGACCTGCTTAAGAAAATCTAGCACCAGAATGAGGAAGATAGGTGATTTATGACTGAACGTAGCATGGATGTTGGTCTCAAACAGCCTAGTCTATTTCAGAATTTTTGCTCCTGCAGGTTCAAAGAAATCTGTCATCCTACCTGTTAGAGGGAAGACTTACCTGAAACATGCCCATTCTCCACCACTACACCCCTCACCTTTCTAGAAACTAGACTTTCCACCAAAAGCCCAACCTGTAGTGATGTTCGATTCGTGAACGAATCGTTCAATACTCGAGAATCACTTTACTGACTCATGAATCATGATTCACAAGCCCAACTGACTCACTGACTCATCCCTGTTGTTGTTAGCAAACTAATTCCATTAGTAGAAATATATCTAGCTTATAATTAAAATTGTGGAGGGGAAACAACAGCCAGTTTCGTAACAAAAGCATTTCTGCTCTGAACTGGAAGAAAAAACCCTGAGTAGAAGCTCACATCAAGAAAATAGCTCCTCGGTTCAGAGTAGCATCGCGCTGCTAACATGCTAACAACACATTTGAGCTACTCACCCCCTCCCTCCTGTGCTGAATCATAGAGCGAGCGAACGAATCACTCACTCACCCCCTCCCTCCTGTGCTGAAGCATAGAGCGAGCAAACGAATCACTCACTCACCCCCTCGCTCCTGGCTCACAGCTTCTTCTTCTTCTTGGTTGGCAACCAATGTTAAGGCGCATTACCGCCCCCTGGCTCACAGCGCAGTGGACATTTAGATGAGAAAATATATATTTGACACACTTAAGGAAAATACTAATAAAATACAAATAAACAAAATAAATGTTTATTAAGCAATTTTGATAGGAAATTGTTTAATTTTAGAAATGTTTTTGCTCTTTTTTCTCTATAAAATAGTAGTTTTTTTTTTTTTAATCATTCATCTTAGCAGTGGGATTTACATGAAAAGGGAAACAAATTAAGTTTGAGTGAAAATGTAAAATTTTTGCACTCTCTGGTCAACTGACTCAGTGAATCAAATGACTCAAAAAATCCGATTCACTTTGGTGAGTGACTCATTAACACTCGATTCAGTAAAAAGAATCAAATTTACCATCACTACCAACCTGAGCCTGTCGCTCACCCCACCAAGTAAGACTGTTAAACTTCCACCTTTTATTGCAAAACTCAGAGTTCTCTGGGTGAAAGCTTAAGCTTTTGAGAAGAGCATCTATGATTACACATCACTTTAAACCCTGAAACAGGTGGACAACTAAAAACAGGGCTCGCCAAAATTAGACATAGAAGATTGGGGAAAAGCTTGATCAGTCTTGATTTCTTCTGTGACGATCAGATTGTGACAGCTGCTGTCAGCACGATAACGAGCCACGTCACAAAATTCAAATGTGGGGATTCCCATCACGTATGTGCAGATGACAAATCTGCAGCAACTGTGTGATGCTATAGTGTTAATATGGATCAAAATCTCTGAGGAGTGTTTCCAGCACCTTGTTGATTTGATGCCACAGAGAACTAATGCCCAAAGTCGTAGGTGTATTCAGCAAAGTGGCTGGTAAGTGTATATTTTAAGAGGATTAAAATAAGATGGCATGTAGATTTCTGACAAACTGAAACCAAAACTTTCCTGACGTCATTGTAAATGTTTTACTGAAGAAATGTAAACTGTTATTTTTCACCCTTATTTTCCTTTATTAAGATGACTATGTGCGTGTTTTCTATTACGTCAGCGTTTTGTCAAGCCCCTGGCTTTATTGCTGACCTTTTAATACCCTTTAAGAGCACAAGGGTAGTTTGGGTCACTAAATTTAAGCCTGAAAACAAATAAGAACAGAAGGGAGAGGGTTTTAGGACAGACTTACCTTGAAATAGACATTTCGCAGGGTCCTGCAGCGTGCAGTAGTTATACCCATCACTTATATACAGGCATGTGAAAAAGGTGTCTACACCCTTACTGCTTCCGCTAGAATTAAGAGGGTAAATAGCAGCCAGGTGCGGCTATTCAATTGCACTTGATTAACTGATCATCAGTAAGTGCGAGCACCTCTGTTAAAGCAGCTGTTCTGGCAGTTTGCTTTGGAGCATTCAGGTGTTTGCAACGCTGCGGTGTGCATCAAAGTTTTACTTTATTTCACTTATTTGAGGGTTTTTTTCCCCACAACTCTCCATCTGCATGAAATAGTAAAACTTTATTTTCAATCTAGACATAAAGTGACAGAAAGTTTGCAGCTTTTCCCCTCGTGTCTCCTGGTAGCTGTTAAACAAATTATTGACTGCTTCCATCAGGTCTGAGCAGACTGCCAGTACAATTACTGGATGTCCGTTTACTTTCCCTTTGTGTCCTTCCAACTCCATTACAGCTTCCACCACCCGAACCTTTCGTCAGATGCCAGCACATTTTGATGGACACACAGCCGGTGAAAGTCTCTGCGAGGTGCGCTGCTCTGCATGGTGTCAAAGACCAAATAATGAGCCAAGTCCAGCCTGCGACCCACAGCTAATGCTGCACACTGCAATCCCTCTGCCCTTCTTGCGCACATCAATGTCAGCAAACATGAGGGTCTGTTTCCAGAAATATCTTCACAATTTCCCAGCCATGTGTAATTGCTAATGAAGAAGTTTTAGAGATTACTTGTTGTCTGGGAAACTTAGTAAGCAATTAAATGATTGAGGTTAGGGGGTAATTGCAAGCATGTGAAAATATGACAGATTACTTGCACCACTTGGGCAGAATCCCATTAAAGTGAAGACTGTTGACAAGTCTGAGACAGCTTAGTTTAGCTTAGGTGTGATATGATGCCATATTTTAGTCCTGCAGTTTTCTGCATGTATCTGCAAGAAAATAAAGTGAATGAAGACATTAACAGCAGAGGAAACAATGTGAGAACCTGCAGCTGATCTGAGAAATGATCTGAGCTGCGCTGACTTGTAACACAGTACTTATACATTTTTCAAAGCTGCCACTAACAATAAAAACTTTCAAATGAGTTTTCCCTCAAATGAACTGCATTTTAATGATTAGATGATTCAATTATGTTTTGTTTTTTTTCTGACTTGCTTTGAGAGCGTTCTTCTTCTAGCTGAAAAGCTCAAACCAAGGGTCTGAAGCCCATGGCTCTTTGACCGTCTCTTTTACAAAATGCTATATGAATATAAAGATTAATAATAATTGTGAACTAGAAAATGCATTTTCTGACGAAACTGCAGTGTGGATGCTGATAGCTGAATGTTTTGAGGAGCCATTTTAACACTGGACTCTATGGAAGAGTTGAAAGAACCATGACATATACTACAATAACCATGACATTGGATGAAAGAGGGCAACGATGGCTACATTTTGAGGGTAAAATGATGACTGTCGACTGAACACTGTGGACACAGCAGCAGTTTAAAGAGAAGATTTTAAGATAAAAAATTTCCCTTGCTCCTACTCTAGCAGCTGAGCTGTCTCACTCTAACCTCCAACATTCCATCCCATACACACCCATTATAAACTCTGAAACAGGTGAAAAGCATGAATTTTAAACTGGAGCTGAAGAAAAAGTATAATAGCTATTGAGAAGATAAATACAAGTTGAATAGTTGAATGTCTTGTCTTCGTTTTAAAGTTTGAATGGTGGCTCTAGGTCAACGTATGTGAAAGTAGATACAGGTCAAAGAGGAGTAAGTTGAATGAGGATTCAAAGGATCTCCCCATTGAAATACATTATAAATATTTGTTGAATAAAGTTGAATAATTGGCTAGCTGCTGTTAAGCTAGCACAAGCACAGAGTACTTAAAAGTTGGTGGCTACATAATTTGTCCTCTAAAACAAGTCATGTCTATATTGTCAAAACACTAGTATTCCAGCAGAGAAGAGAATGGTAGCACCACCAAAAGTTCAAAAAACAACTGTGACAAGCTTCTAGGATAAATAGCAGTGCTCTACATTCAGCTTAGAGCTGGGCGATAGAACGATAACAATATGTATTGCGAAATAACTTTTTCTCGATAGAAATATTAAACTATTGCGATAGGCCTCGCCGCTCTTGTCCTCTTAAAAAAAAAAAGAACAGCCAATCCAAATTAAGTAGTGCAGAGCCGAACCAATCACAGCCGCAGCGTCACGTCACGTGACTTGTTACGTACAGCACAAGTGCCAAGTTGCACATGTGTATTTGTTTTGGGAAGCAGCCAGCCGCCGTGCCGCTTGGGTAATGGAGGAAATGAGTGTGCCGACTAGAAAAATCAACCGAGCGTGACCGAAGAGAAAACAGATGATGGTTCCAATGCCGGAGAGGTTGTCGAACGGAAGAGCCACAGAAGTTCCGTAGTGTGAAGGTATTTCGGCTATTTCAAGTCTGACAAAAAACAGAGTAGCGCTCACTGTAAATTGTGCCGAAAGCAAGTCTGGAAATCCAATAAACCGGTGCATGCTCAATCTCTGACTGGAAGCGCTAATTCGGCTTTTGTCAGACTAAAGTAACTGTTAAAACTGTTTGAAAAGCTAAGCTATACAACAAGGAGAGATTGAGAATTTCCTTTTAGTTCTCAGTTTATTTGATATTGACAAAAGTTAGTCAATTTTGTCTGTTCTTCTGTAAAACAAACTAAGATTTATTTTTAGAATTAATATTTTGTTTCTAACTGGAATTGACAATTTAGTAGTCTGTTTCGTTTGTTCTATTTTGAAACTTAAACGCTTTAGCGGCTGCCTTTTGTGTAGTTTGCAATATTTGCCTTTATTTATCTGAAAAAGTCTCATGTTTCTTAAGTACATCTACCCTGTTGAACTTATTATGGGAAATAAATGTTTAAATTAAAACAAGCTGCTGATTATTTCACATTTTACTTGTGAGCAACGGCACATTTAAATCTTACAAATATAGTTATTTGGCTTATATCGTGATAGATATCGTTATCGCCTGAAATGAAAAAAACATATCGTGATATGAAAAAAATCTCATATCGCCCAGCTCTAATTCAGCTAATAGAGAAATACACAATTGGTTATATGAAAAATGAATATGTTACCTTACCTGAAGGTGTAGTTTTATCCAAAAAGTACAGAGAGGCCAACAGCAGCTGCATTCATTCAGGTGATCCTGAAAGGGCGCAAAATTTTCGAAGAGGACGGACCGTTGTTTAACTCAATAACTTTGTGTTCTTGTAACAAAGACCATTTTGAGAGAAAATAATTTAGGTTCACCAGACGAATAATAATTGCAGTAATGCTGGAGTCCTACATTTACGTTCAGTGAGATGAAAAAAAATGTTTCAGCTTAAAGAGGGCCTTGAATTTTTTTATTTGAGTATACAAATTAGTGATGTGTCGGTCGTGAACGGAACGGCTCTTAGAGACCGATCTTTGACGTGAACGATGCGAGCCGGCTCCTTATCGCGAGCCGTGGTTTTTTTTTTTTCTTCCTTTCTCTCACCCTCTCTCTCTCGCACCTTTTTTCCGCTTCACTCCGCATTAGTGATGTGCGGATCGATCCTGAAATATCGATTCCTCCGATACCAATCATTTATGTTCTAGAATCGATTCTCACATTAAAATATCGATATTTTAGTCATTTAGAGTAAATTTGTAGTTTATCATTCGGTATTCCCCATATGGAAAAGAAATAGTAAAAACTTATATGATTTACTCATGAAAGTGGCCACTTTCTCATTACTTTCATACATTGTTTTAGTAAGTGTCCAAAACATACAAGTTTCATTATATAATTTTTCAAGGGATCTTATATCTGTTTTCACTCTTATATGCTTTTCATACAAGTTTCACACAAGACAGATACAAACTTTACAAGATTTATATATATCTTTTCCATATGGGTCTCCTTGAAAAATTGGGAGGGTTGGCATGTATGGTTGTGGCAAATCACTAACCTTGTCAAAAACCTCAGAGTAAATCATATCACAGAATATGAGCGTATGTTGAGGCGAACTGAAGAGGAGGAGAAGGACAGGTGCTGCTAGGGCGAGACAGACGTCTCTCACGGAGTCCTTTCAGTATCATCGATACCACCCTGAATATTACTTGGTATCAGATCGGAAAGAAAATCAGTGGTATCGCACATCACTACTCCGCATACGAGCCTTGTACTTTTCCACTAAACAGTCGTCTCCTACTTTGGTTAGGTTTTTTTTTAACACTGTTTTGCTTTTGTTTTATTTTTTACTGCAATTCCTGTAGAGCAGCTTTTAATGTGTTAATTCAGTATGTGCTACAAAATAAATACCTTTCCTTTACAGTAGGTTTATTTTAAATTGTTCCAATCATGGAACTTCAAAGGAACAGCACTTAAAAATGAACAGCCCGTGATGTCAAAGTACACATTCTACTGGCAAATCCCATAAATGGGGGACAAATTCAACCAACTTTAGTGGATCTCGGATGTCAGAAACACAAAACAACCTGATTGTTAAAACAAAGACAAGGCAGACGCAGAGAAACGCAGACGCAAACACTGAAGCATCTACAATGGCAGAAGCACAAATAGAAATGATTAGAAAAAGAGGACTCGCTGCCACCAACTGCAATGTCTCTGCAGGAGCCTCTGAAAAAAACAAGACACCACGGAACAAAAGATGGAAAAAGAAGAGTCAGCTGCATTCTCTGTACAGGAATCTTTGCAACAACTACGAGACAAACAGAAAACACTTACTGCCCACTCTCTCTCTTTTTCTTTCATTCTGATTTTGTAATAAAAGTATGAACATGTGTTTATAAGTTACACTTGTGTTTGAATCTTGCAGCTCATCACACATTTGATTTCCATGTGTGACAACTGCAAGTGTCCAGAGTGAGGACAGAATGAAGGACCCACTGCTGCACATCATCTGTGAGGCTTTGCAGCCCTGATGATCCACCAGGACAAACACAGCAGTATGTGAAGAAGAGAACGAGGAAGAGCCAGCAGCAGCTGACAGATGGAGAGAATAGACAGACTGTTCCCTGTTTGTGAAGGACTGCTAGAAAAGTTTAGAATAACTAATTGTCTGTCCTGAATCAGTCTTATTAGGTAATGTTCAAATAATTATATCATTCCAGTATTTTCAGTGTGGGAGAAAGTACTCAGGGCCTTAAAGTTACACACTATGAAAGGCAG
>NW_024582546.1:0-3623 GCF_018398535.1 Haplochromis burtoni
ACAGCATGTAAAAATATAATATAAGCTCTGGCGGACTTGGTTCTATGGTAGGTCTTAAAGGGTTAAAAATTGCAAACAGTAATGTTGTCTTTGTATCATTTATCAGCACTGATGATACGGCCAAATTGTTTGAAATTATAGTGATTTTCACCGAATGAAAGCCAGTTTGGGACTTCCAGCGTGAGTTCAGCATTTTGGCCTGTTAACTGAACAGTGTGCAGAGAAGCCGCAGCATCAGGGCTGTTCGCTAAGCAGGCAGTGTCAGTTAATGGTTCATATATTTAAAAAGATTAGGAACAACCACAGACTGTATATAAAAGATGGGTATGGCTGCTGGGTCTCAAAAGGTGAACCTAGTGCAGAAAACAGTTTTTTGTTATCTATCCTTCCACACACTTGGTCTGGGATAATCTCTTTGATCTGCATCTCTTTGATGGCCTTCCTGCCATCTTTGGTCATTATGGGTCTAAACTGAAGATTTCTTGCCAGTTTTAGACTTGATTGGTGCCCATTCACCACTTTTTTTTTCTCTTTATTTTGTTGTGTCGGTCCTGTTCTGGAAGAAATAGGAAGTAGGCTCATCTTCCTATTTCTCGCCTGAGGCTTTAAAGGCTCTTTTCTCAGCCAACCTCATTCTTGTTGAAATCCATCCAGGCAACCTTTTCCTACTCGCATGATCTTCATTTTATGCCAAGCCTCAGGTTCAACCTTGTGTGTACTTACTCTTCTTTCATCAAAGATCTCTCTCTGAACTCTGGCTAACTGTTTAGCCAAACACTGGGGTCACGTTCTTCTACAGCATTTGAGTTGACCTTTAAACCTCATTCCTGTAGTTTTCTCCTTCTCTGAATCTCTTCTTTTGTTTAAACTATTCCTAAACTTTTTATTATAGAGCTTTGGTTCTAAGTCAGTAAACTCAGTGAGGGTGTCTGAAATTATAGAAAGTCCCTTTGGAGCAGTAGATGCAGCCATTCACAGTTACCCCAGCCATCTCTTCCCTGAAGTGACCAAGATCATTTGCAATAAGTTATCCTCAGTTGCTTGATCCCTGATAACGATTCCTTTTCCGAGCACCATGACTCTGCAGGGCCGTTTGTGGGTCCCTCTTATCTCCACAGGATCTGAATGAGACGAAGGGCTCTCGTTCTGGGAATAAGTTTCTTGCTTGTAATGGAATGTAATCGTTTTCCTCTAGGGGCAAGTCAACTCCTTGGGGCCCTTCCTTCGAATATTGGTTGTCAGTGAAGACTTTGTCAGCACAAATCATTGAACTCTCAGAGCCTCCTGAGCAACTGGCCAAGGTACTGTGCACCATCATCTGGAGTCAGTTAGTTCTCCCTTGATGTGTTCTGAATAACCTGGCCAGCTGACCATGTGCCCATTCAGGGCAGCTATTCCATCCCAAGTTAACTCTGTAAAAGAGGTTTATGTCCAAAAAGTCCAAAAGGTGGCAACAAAACAATATCCATAAATCCAAATGGTGGCCAACTCACATACAGACATACAGGAAACAAACAGGATGAACAATGAACACATACAAATTGAAGTTTTTATTATACTGAGGACTAATCCGGGGAAAACAACACACCAGAAGCAACAAAAAAAAAAGAATAGGTGAAAGTAATCAAAGATAATGTTTGTGTCTTTGGTGATGTGATTGCTTCTTTTAATGTAGATCATCACTGCGTTTTCAGTACACTTGATGGATTTTGCTTTTATCAATTTAATCAATTCACCACCCTGTTGCAATTTTTCTCGTCCCCAAGCTGAAATGCTGATGTTGAGTCTCCATTGAGACTCCGTGGTTTATGGGCTCACAGAGCTTAGAGTTCTGCTGCTGAGCAGGTTGGAATTATATACACGAGGCTGCCTCTGGCTGACCTGGATGAGTTCCAGCCGGCGCCTGTCAAACATAAATAAAAATAATGATGCAAGCCTTCTAATATTATTAGACAAAATGGTTCAGTAGCCCAAATGAATCACATGGAGTGACCCAAAAGTGTTGTAGTGACTCTAGTGTTGGTCCTGGGAACTTGCTTATTTTGCCAAGAACAAGAAAACAGAATTTTACAATAAAATTGGGTCACTGACTAAAGACCTTTGTGGAGTTCCACCTTAGCATGGTCACCATAACCTGTTAATCTTTTCAGCTTGAGTCTTATCATGTGAGACTTAACATGTGTACCTAATTGCATTGAGACTGGTCAGTGACCCCCTGGTGAAATGTACATTCCCTTTTTTTGTTTTGTTTTGTTTTGTTTTGGGGGGGGGGGTTTCACAGCACGGCACAACTTTTACTTTGAAGTGGAATGTTCTCATTGACTTGTGTGACCAGTCTCTAGGCTTGTGCGACTGATGCCTAAAATGTGAAGTGTGAAATGTGAAGTGAAGACAAAGTTTGATTCTGTCGAGGGGCATTACAGCGTACAGGCTTCCACTGTGACTTTGCTCTGTGCTGCTTGCCAGCAAAGTGTTTATGTCCCACATTTACCAATTTTAGAGTCCTTGCTTCCTGCAGTCAAATACACTTTTTGATATCCTTTATAGTTACATAAAGAAAGATCTATTTCGATGGAAAGAAATCACACAAATGCTGCTTCTATCTGACAGTCGCTGGGTTCAAAACTTCCCTTTATGCAAATGTCCTGTGATGCAGGGAGCAACAGCCTGTCCGCTTCTCTCTGTAAAACAGTTTCAAATAAAATCGAGGTTGGAAATATCATCATGGCTAACAGTTGTCTAGTTCATGATGGCCAGACTTTAACAAGTGAAAACTAAGTGAACATTACTACACAGAAGCAGAGTGGGAGTCTGCTCTTCAGAAAGTGAAGAGCCAGAGACAAAGCGCAGAAAGCACATTTACATTCACCTCTCACACAACGTTGGCTAAATCTGAAAAGATGAAAAACAGAAAGCAGTTGATTGAGCAGCAAATGTTTTTTCTTAAATGAGTGTGAGTGGAAAGGAAATTTGACAAAGATTATGAAAGCATGTGTTACTGGAATTCTCACAGATGAAATTAGGAACAGGAATGATGAAAACTGATGGAAGACTTGTATCTTGACTATAACTGACAAAATAGATTTTCTGATTTGTCTTCAACCAGGGGCGATTTTAGCCCATTTTTGGAGGTGCTTCAGCACCCACAAAATGAATCAAAGCACCCCCAAAGATTTCTTACTTTTTTGACAATATTTCCTGTTTGTGTGACACACTACTAAAAGTATAAAAAGCATACTTGGTTGGGACGTAAAATTTTAACAACAAAAGTATAGATAGCCTCCCCCCTCCCCCATAATAGTTTGTTCCAGCTCGCCTCTCCCCTACTCTGGCTCTAGCGCCCTTTCTGCCAGAGCGATGGTGGCTGAGACGCAGCGGGGCGGAGGTGTACGTGCCTGCCTTAAAACAGGACATATTAGCTGCATTTAACCTTCAGTTACTCTTTATATAGTTAGGTAGGAGTCAGACCATGTTTCTGTTTAGCTGAAAAACATTACACCAGGTAACCTGCAGGGTTGAAAACGTGTTTTCCGACGATGTTTGCTACCCTACAATCCGTCCTGCTCTGTAGTAAAATCATTTGACCGTCCTGTTGCTCCCATTGAAATGTATACAGCCTATTT
>NW_024582546.1:5898-7316 GCF_018398535.1 Haplochromis burtoni
TTTTTTTTTTTTTTCCTGCTCTTCCTTTGAATGCACTTCCTTATTCCACTACCAGGTCTCCTTATCTTTGTTCCTCTTTCCAGAGAATACACTTTTTTCCGTCACCACTTTTTGCTGTAATTTCCACCACTGTAAGTGCTTGCTCATAGGGGTTTGTTGTTCTCTATGTTGTTGTAGTGTCTTTCCCTGACAATATAAAGTGCCTTGAGGTGACAGTTGTTGTGATTTGGCTCTATATAAATAAAATTAAATGGAATTTAGTCACTCTATATGATAGTATGCTTTAATACAAAAAATAATAGATACTACTCAAGTCTACAGTGTAGTTCAGTTACCTGCCAACAACCTGGGTGGATGGATGTTATAGCTAAGACGAAAGGTCACAGTGAAACTGTCCAAAGTCATGATGCATATTTATTAATTATTGGGTTTTTCAAATATATTAGCTGATATTTATGCAAGAAAATTTTGTCATTTTATTCTCACTTATTTGTCTGTATTTTTATTGTTTGCAGTATTTCCACTGTTAAAGATAGTTAAATTTTTATAGTTATCTTATATACATTGATATGGAGGCATGTGACACACGACACAGGAGCTCTAGTTTTACACTCCAACTTTATTCACCTCCAAACATGAACTGAGCATATTGCGCCCAAACACAGCAGAACCCTTCCTCCCAGCTTGGGTGTGAGTGGAGCCCTCTAGTGGGTCGCCACATTGACATTGTTAGGACTTGTCACTAGTTGAAAATTGCATGCTATGTACATGTAGATGAAAACCAAAATACTACTGCTAAAAATTTTGCATTACAAGTAAAGAAAAAAACTGTTTTTTATTGTTTACCGTGTTTCTTAAATAGAAAGAGATGTGTTCAGACATGTAATTTTGTCAGAGCTAACAAGCAATTTTTCATCGCAGTTTTTCTTCAAAATGCTGACAAAGAAGAAAAAAAACTCTTTCTGCAGCACCAGTGAATTTGTAATGTGACCTTGTCTGTTCTTGGTCGGAGGTAATAAATGTGTTTGCCTAGTGAGTCTTGGGAAGCAATATAGAGAATAAATTATTTTTTGGGATGTTTTTACAGGCTGTCATGTGAAACTGATGAGCTCTATGAAACTTGAATTTCAGATTTGTCAGCCATGATGTTGCTGTTGATACACTTACAATAAACCACTTTATGATAAGAACAACTGTCTCCCTGCCTGCCTCTCTCTCAGTCAAGGTCAAACAAGCTCCAACTTTGCATTTAAATGCCTTACACTGTTAGCAAACATGACTCATTTCTCTGGATACATTTGTAATAATGTAATTTGAAAGTCATTTCAAAACTCAAATCTACACCATTATTGATGACTGTGTCAAATGACCTACAGGTACACAGGCATAAAGTCCACACACACACACACACACACACA
>NW_024582546.1:7336-21768 GCF_018398535.1 Haplochromis burtoni
ACACACACACACACACACACACACACACACACACACACACACACACACACACACACACACACACACACACTGGTCGATTTCACCAAATCTACCTCATTAATTCAAGCAGTCTGACTTTCTAAACATCATAAATCACAGCAGAACTAGGAGCCCAACCCTCCTCACCTTTTCATTCCCTCCCACTTTCTTTTAACCTTATCTTCTCTCCATCTCTCACTCTATGTCATCTACTCCCTCCTCAGTCACTCTCTCATTTTCTCTTGCTTCCCCTCACTTCTTTGGGAGGTCCAGAAAGTTTGCAGTTTGCAGTCTAAATAGTGCTCTGATGGATTGGCTGTCTTCCACGGGCCTGAAGATTAGCCCAAGGGCAAACCCACTTCTGTTTCCTGGGTGCCTTGCTGAAGATGAATAACTGTTTATTAACCCAATGCAGAGTGAGTCCTTCCCCACATCATTATGGGGTAGAGGGGGAAAAAATACAGACAGCTTGAGCTGGCCAGTGTAGCACTCCCTCACCTCATCTCTGTCACTCTCTCTTCTCTCTCTCCCCATTCCTCTCTTGCTTCCTCTTGCAGATAAACCAGCAGCCTGATGTAATGTGACAGTGTACGTTTGGTTCCTGTTTGCGCCCTGACAACTCAGGAAATTGGCTTTTCATCTTACAAAAAATACTGCCTCCCATATATTAGAAGACATTCATCTTATTATGAAGAGCTGATGGTAATTGGAAGTTTGTGCATCCATTATATTAAACATTTTGTGGTGAACATTTTGATGTTGCATGTAAAAATTTCACCAGGCTAAAGTCACAGCTTCAATGTCATTTAGGCAATTTACATGCAGTGAGAATTGTCCTCATATTGTAGACCCAATTGAGGAAATTTGAAGAAAATAATTTCTAGAAGATCACTTAGGTCACCAGTAACGTAGTGGATACTGTCATGGGATATGTTTTGTTTTTGTGACATGCTAAATAAAATCGTATATCTTTTGACATTAGACATGCTAAATATGCTTCTTATTTATTTTCAAAGCTTTTCCATTTGAATGTTCATAATGGATGAAAACTATATCAAATGTTCACCCTCTAGGTCATCATCAGTGATAACTCATACCCTAACACTATGTGTTGGAGACAAGCAAAAAGGAAAAACATGTGAGCAGTTTGATGCATTCGAGGTAGAATGCCATCCATCCACTGTTTGTTTGTTTGTTCTTTGTTTTTAGTTTTTTGAGTGCAAAGACCTGAGAGAGCAATTTTTTAAAAGAACAAATGCTCTAATAACAGAATTAGATAAGATGTAGACCTCAGAGGGTCTGAATCTAAGGTCTGCGATGCTTTGCAAGTTGCCTCATGGATGCACTGAGGTCAGTTTGATTGTGCAAGCATAATGAATACAACACAGAAAGTTGCTGTGAAGAAGAGAATATGAACCAGCCTTTATTTACCTCAAACCCAACAGCAAAGTTTCCATTTAACTTTTTACATTTTTAATACATATTCCAAACTACTGTTAGACTTATCTTAGAAACTTGGTGCGATGAGATAGTGTTGAAGCCATCTCTCTAGTCTCACATGACATTACAGAAGAAAAGGGCACAATGTGACGGTATAATTATATAAATGCCAGTCAAATCGCAAATGGTGGAAATTATGATGAAAGTATGACATTTCTGTCACATTTCTTTGTTCGTGTAGTCTTTTGTAGAACCTCTGTCTGTCTGTCTGTCTTTTCCCTTCATTTCTACATATCTGTATTCATCTGCTTTTTTTTTGTTTCTTTAATTGAACACTGTTCAAATTTGCCATCTCTGCCTAGCATAAAACTGTGGTGTATTATTTTTCTGAATTTCCAATTTTCTTTTCCTTCTAGCTGTATTATTCGAAACTTGAAAAATGTTTAATCTCTAGGACTATGTTCTCTTTTTCGTGTAATATTATCAAAAATGAGAAACCTTTTCTCTCAGAACGACGCTACACATTAGTTCATACATTTCTTACCTCTAGGCTGGACTGTTACAATTCTGTATTATCAGGTTGTCCTAGTTTCCTGGTACAAAGTACCGCAGTAGGAATGGGACTCCCTCTGGTCACACTTCATTGGCTTCCTGTTAAATCCAGAATTTAATGTGAAATCCTTCTCTCGTACACTCAAGTCCTAACTGATCAGAGCCTATCATCTCCTAAGACCGACAGTACCACGTTATCCTGATAGAGCACATCACTCTTAGGCTTTCAGGCTTATTTCCCAGAGTATTTACTTTTTAATTGTATAGTTTTTCAGTTCAGTTTTTTCATCATTTAGTCTTTTTTTAATTACTATAATATGGAGGGCATACGTTAGAGGCAAGATTTACAAAAATTAGTACAGGTATTACAATAAAAACACAGGCGTTTTCAAAAGCAGTTAACTCACCCTTTTGTAGACATCTAAAATAAACACATCCATCAATGTCTCAACAGGAACGTGTAATGCAATTTTTACCAAAGTAATGCATATTAAAGCTAGGGATATTTCCTCTATTATTATTTAATTTTAGTTAGTTTTCCAAGTTTACAAAATCGTTTCAGTTCAATTTAACACTATACTAAAAAAATTAATAGTGAATATTTCAATGAGAAACTGAAATATTCAACTTTAATAATAATAATAATGATAATTCACCTTTAAGAACAAGATTTGGAGGCTCAATGGACTCTCTATTTCAGAGATACAAGTGAATCAAAACAATCAATCAAATTTCTTATAAACACCTAGAGTAAAGCAAACCTGAAGCTTTTCAGGCCATCTATGTTCTGTCATCAATGGATAGTAGCCCATTTTTTCTGACTGATTACCCTGGTTGTTGAACAGGAAACATGAAAATACCAATTACGAATTTAAGAATGTAGGACTATAAAGTTTTAAAAATGTTTTACCCTCCTTGTATTAGATTGTATTTTGTATTAGATGTCTAGTTCAGTCAGACCTCATCCCCTTAACCTTAACCTCACTACCAGCATTGCATTTTCCACTTCATACTTCACTTCAACATTTTCATAGTGAATCTCACCAATATGTGTTGGAAAAGCTGAAGACAGTCTTATCTGTATAATACTTTATTGCTAATATGTTACTTCTTAATCAACACAAAAAGGTCCTCAAAGCAATAAACCACTTTGTTATTACTTAAGCAAGCAATATGTCTTTTAGACTCAATTTCTACTTTTGCAACAACAACAAACAAATCCTCAAGTGCCAAACTGCATTATATTTCTTCACGTCAATATATGGGCCGCAAGTAGGGGCGATGTGAGTCGCAGGTGGCCCCCTGGCCGTGAGTTTGAGACCCCCGTCTTAAAGCCTGGAGGACCTTTAATTCCTTACTTCTAAAGTCACATAAACTGAAGTTATTGTTCTCAGCCTTAAAAATCTTTTAAAAACTTGGCGACAAACCACATACTTACTCTGGATGGCATTACCTTGACCACCAGTAACGCTGTGAGAAATCTTGGAGTCATTTTTGACCAACTTCCTAAAAACCTTCACTTGATCCAGCATGTTGCAGTGATGACAGGGACTAGAAATAAACCATATTTCTCCCAAATTATCTTCCTTTGATTGGTTCCCTGTTAAACCCAGAGTGGAAGAATTCTTCTCTTCACATACAACGTCTTGAATAAACCGGCCTGATCACATCTTAAATTAGTCACTAAGTCATAGTACTATATCACCCTGACAGGCCATTTCACTCTCAAACTGCTAGCCTGCTTGTGGTTCCTAACATATTTAAAACTAGGATGGGGACAGAGCTTTAGGTTTTCAGGCCTCTCATTGGAAGACTGACACCCTCTACACATTTAAGATTTGCCTTAAAACGTTCCTTTTTGATAAAGCTGATAGTTAGGGCTGAATCAAGTTGTAGAATTCTGGGGGCTTCCGATGATGCGCTGAGCATTTCTTTTTCTCTGACCTCTTTTCACTTTCTGTGTGTTTATACACCACTTTGCATTTAATCAGTTATTATTCAACTCTGGGCTCTCTTCTATACTTTGTCCTTTGTACTGTACCTCTCTGCTCGCTTCTTCTCCCCTCAGGCCCAACTTATTGCAACAGATGTCTGACCCTCCCTAAGCCTGGTTATGCTGGAGGTTTCTTCCTGTTAAAAAGTATGTTTTTTCTTCCCACTGTCACCAAGTGCTTCCTCATAGGGGATTATCTGATTGTTGGGGTTTTGTCTGTATTATTCTAAGGTCTTTACCTTATAATACAAAGTGCTTTTAGATGACTATTGTTGTGATTTACCAGTATATGAATAAAACTGAAATGAATTTAATCAATCTGGAATGGGTAAAAAGGACATTTTCAAATCATCTTGTAACCGAAAGGTTGCCCGTTCGATCCCCAGCTCTGTCTGTCTTGGTCGTTGTGTCCTTGGGGAAGACACTTCACCTACCGCCTACTGGTGTTGGCCAGAGGGGCCGATGGTGCGATATGGCAGCCTCGCTTCTGTCAGTCTGCCCCAGGGCAGCTGTGGCTGCAACTGTAGCTGCCTCCACCAGTGTGTGAATGTGAGAGTGAATGAATAGTGGCATTGTACAGCGCTTTGAGGGCCCTGAAAAGCGCTATATAAATGCAATCCATTATTATTATTATTATTATTATTATAGAATCAAATGTACAGCCATCTATCCATAGCTTTGCTGACATTGGGTCATGCAACTGGACAATGATCCCAAACACACCAACAAATCTTCAACATAATGGTTGAAAATTCATTGACAGTCTAATTTCTCTGCAATATTCCACTTACTCGTGTTTTCTTATATTTGCAATGAGTTTCCTAATCTTCAGCTGACAGATGTGGTTGCCATTGTCTTCCAGCTGTTTTTCTCACCCTCTCCATTCAACCTGTTTCATGAATCCAATGATAATTTCCTCTGTGCTTTTATTTTGTGGACACAGTGAGAACATTTATATTCACATATTAGTGAATAAGGGTCTGTGTTAGTAGTATGTTTTAAAATATTGAGTGCTTCCATTTAACTGTAGTTATAGTAGCATATTTGTTTGCATGAACTGTGGACAGTGACTGAAAGAACACCATCACCAAGTGAAATTACACTACCTGCAGACTCAATAGATATTTACTTTTGAAATAGCGACAATTTTGGAGAAAATACAGTAGAAATTCCTTCATCACTAGTTTTATAGCGTCACCTTGTAAAAATATAGTAATATTCTAAATTAAATTAATTGAACCATACTAACAGAATGTTACTGTAAAATGCACATTTTTGTCTTTCACTCTTGTTTCTAACTTCCCATAAATGAGCCTCTGAGGCAGGGAGTTTAATGCAGTTAATCCTGTTCTTAAGGTTAACCTTTTAGATCAGATTAACCTGTTCTGTTTGGCTTTGACTGGCTTCTTGCCAGTCGCTGTAATTGGTTGTTACATGCAGGCAACAGCTGACTAAATATTTAAAAAGGGTATAAGACTTTAGTATAAGATTAGTGCACAAACTAGCAACAATAATTTTAAAGTCTAACAACATCACTTAGTTGCTGATAATTTACTTGGCTTTGAGACTGAGATAAAATACTGAAACATTTGACCTGTTACCACTTCTTCCTTTTGCCTCCCTGTAGATGCACAAGAATTCTCCTCTTCATTTGAAAAATTGATCCACAGAAAATGCATTACCTGCCTTTAACTTAGTTGGAAACTGCAGCATGGTGACCTAATTTATAAGTCCACCGTCAAAAGCTGCAAATATTATCGAACATGACAATGTTGAAAAAGTCTAAATGTTTATGCAAGGCTGGTTTCTAACCAGCATATCTGGCATAAAAACAGCTGCAAATTAGTCAAATGCTTTCAGTAAGGACATGAAAACAAAATAAACGACTGAATTTGTTTTGGTTTTTTTGATTAGTTTCCCATTTTTCCACGTTGATAATTCTGCCTGGCACCCATTAGGTGGACCGGAAACAGAAACAACTAATATAGTGTATGCAATAGTGATAGCGTGGCACATGTACTTAACAAGAAATTACTTAACAACAGATCTGTGTTGTCTGTGAAATAAATAAATGCAAATGTGAAAAACTGTGCTTACACTAGAACAATGAACAACTAGTGGTGGTAAGATGAGACGGTCTTGTGTCACCCCTTACTACCACTATTACTGTAGCTCTGACCACATCCGCCACCATCATTGCACTTTTTCATGACATCATCTTCACAGCTAATCTTATCAATATGTCTTTGAATTGACCAAAGACAACGTTGTAACATGCAGGCAAAGAGGTAATATGGCAATAATGCTATATAACAGACGTAACAGTGAGGGTTAAAAAAGTTTTGTAAACAAGGAAAAGGCTCTCAGATAGATAAATCACTTTGTTTTTACTTAAGCAAGCTGAGCACAGAAGAACTGTTGATAATGACATACAAGGTTTTCTAACTTTCAGTGAGAAATTAGTGAAGCAAAAGTAAAATCATATCAAGTATCATCCTGGTTAAGTTTGCAGCTTTTCAAGTGCATCACCGCCCCGCAGAAACCTTGTAACTCCAGTTGCCGTGGTAACTGCAGCTCACATTGGACCCATATGTCAAAAAAAAAAAAAAGAAAAGTTTCATAGACCTGAGACTAACCGAACCACTGAAAACCTTTTAAAACCATAAATTCAACCATGTTCTATTATTTACTGAAAGTTTATCTCATTGGAGGATTTTGCAGAACAATTACATTATGCATGTACTGGTGTGCACTGTGAATGGTGATTCAAAAGTTTCACAACACCAAATCAAAACAAGTACCTGCAGAACGAGTGACTGGCATTTACATGGAAAAGCTACATTACCACGTACTCTGGAGAATGCGTCTGTTGTTCTGTCTTGGTAGAAATATTGAAATATAAAAAGCAATACAACCTTCGCAGGGAAACCAAACACAGAAACTAAATGTGCTTCTTACCTTAACATTGACTCTCCATATAAGGCATGAGTTTGTTTTGTTATAAACATTTTTTTGGTCTTTGAACTCAGTTATCTAAAAAGCAATGTGCACTTGTCCACAACCTGGGTTAGATGGAGCGTTATTTACAGCGCTATATCCGCAGACCTTTTTGTTACCACATCTGAAGGTTCCATTATGAATTATTTCAGCTCAAAAGTGAAAGAATAATAACTCAACATTTACGATATTTTGCCATTCAAATTGCCAATGTGTTACCTTCTTTTGGTACAGACAAGCCACCAAGGACAGAACATCACTAACAGGCTTCTCACTCAGATGTTAAGCATAGATACAAGTTTTCAAATGCCAGATAAAATGGAAGGTAGGGTTTAAAAAGAAATATTCAAAGACAGTGACAGGGTTCAAGATTATCAAATTTTAAACTGTTAAGCATAACATAACAACTCATTCACCACATATATATAATTATCCCATTTTCCCTTCCCTCAAGATTGTTCTGTAGCCAAAGAAAATAGGGTTAGAAAAGGGAAATCCTCTTCCGCTAATTTTTGAAGACCTCTGAAGAGTTCCTCTTATAAGAAAACCGCGTTTGTCTTTGCAAGGCAGGTGTCTTATGTATGATCTTCTTTTTATTGTTCCAAATCATAAAAACTTGTCAGTGAAAGAAACCTTTTTAGCCTTGTCCAGTTACGCAGTTTGCAGGGCAGTAATAGCAAAAGTGAACCTACGGGTGGGTTCAGTACAGCCTCCTAAACAAAGTCAAAGTATCCCTCATTCTCCGAAAAGTCAAGGACATGATGCTGTTTGTCAAAGGTAAAACACCAGAAAACCAACTGAGAGTGACCATAAAAAGGCCAAGCATTCAACCTTCTTCAGAGTACGTTAATCCAGATGATTCGGGTCCAAAGGCCATCTCAGCAGAGTCGTCCCTGAAGTAGCAATTCCTCTTTCTACGAACAGCATCATTCCTGAACCTAGCGATTGTGCTAAACTAGCTAGCTACAGAGCTGGGCCAGCTCAGGTTCAGGTGAAGCATTGGGAAGCTTGGAATTGAAGATCTGCAGAGAGTCCTTGATTCGTGCCACCTCTCCGGCTGACAGCTTGAGGCGGTGGCGCAGGAGACAAGAAAACAGATCTAATGGCTGTGGTGCTGGTGGAGATAGCCGATTAATCCGGTCTCTCATCTCCAGTAACATCAGAAAGGCGGCATCCTGCGTACCCTGTGTGTAGGGGTAGTCCAACTGGAGAATCAGATCCTTGATGCCCTCAGGGTCAAAGTGCATGCTGTATCCGAACACCTTCAGCGTGTTGATCTTCATGTAGCCCAGGTTGGAGGTCTGATCATCCAAGTCCAATGGCTCATAGAAGAGAGTTTCATTCACTGTTGGATCATCCGTGACTATGCGGCTTCTCAGGTAGATGTGCACTGTTTCAAAAAAGGATTTCCACTTGCTGCCCAGAGACAGAGTCCAGTTGTAACACTGTGCAGTGGTGACGCTGTCCAGTCGAGTTCTCTCCCAGTTAGAGAAGTCAGGCTGGTTCACTGGCATGAACCAGCTCTCTGAGTGACTTCCCCCAAAAGGATTCACATAGACAGCAGGCACGGGTTCCAGTGTTGAATTTTTAGTTGAGCATATCTGAAAAGAAATGCCCATTAGCATGTGGATGAGGTTGGACTTGTTTTTGTTACTCTTGAGTGTTAATAGCATCCTCTTCCTCCAGGCAGGATTGAACCAACTTCCCAGGCGGACATCATTGCTGATATAGATGGCATGGACCTCTATCCTGCTGTCCAGTCGCTGAAGCAGGTACTTTACCTGAAGAGGGATTAACAAACCGTGAGGCTGCAGTCAATGCAATAAGCAGATAGATAATTAACGCACTGGTTCTCAAACTGAGCTATTACCAAATTTTAAATTTCAACTACCACCTTTGCCAGAATTTATAAATCTCATCAAGAGCCACAATGGATGTTTTACAACTTTAGTTTACAAATGCTGAAAACCGTTGTAAAATGTCTGTGAAGGTTCTCAGTCATCCAGGTCATCGTAGTCTAAGGAGCTTGGAAAGAAAAGCGTCTGGACTTCTTTAAGTTTTCTTGAAGACGTTTCACCTCTCATCCGAGAAAGTCTGCCATCTATAATCCAGTTTTGAGATCCCTTCCTAGACGCCTTAACGCCCACTCACATCCTTTTCACACCATGGCTCGTGTGATTAGGCAGAGGATCAATAGGGGGTCCATGACCCTCTTGGGGACACTCCCATAGGGCTTAAAATTTGGGACTCTCCACCAATTGCTTTTAGAACTGAAGAAGCTTCTCAAATGAAACTTAAAGAAGTCCAGACGCTTTTCTTTCCAAGCTCCTTAGACCCCTTGTAAAACTTTTAATGATTTTTAAAGACATTTTAATAAAAAGCAAAAATTAGACATTCTGATTAGGCATTGGCATTATAAAATGTGATTATTTAACTATAATAAATACATAATAAATAAATTTGCTTAATATAAGTTATTTTTATTATAGTCAAAAGCAATAAAAGGGAACTATTGTAAAGAAAAAATGTAAAGGCATACCATTTACTAGAGATCACCTATTTGCTTCCACATCTTTGCTAGCCATTGCTATTGAGGTTCAGCAAATTAAGAGGATCATTTTCATATTTATCAAGTTTTTTGTCAAAGCCAAAGGAAGACACTCAAGTAGGTCTAAAGAGCCACAATTTGAAGGCTTGTGAACTAGCATTAGAGTTAAGGCAGAGGTTCAACAGTGACAACTTAGACCTCTTGAGGGCTAGAAAATAACTGCTGTGGTGATTTATTAAAAAAGCATAGTATGAGTTTTTGCTCCTGGGCTTGCTGAATGAAAGGACTCTTTGCACTGTAGGTACTTCAGAGTCAGCTTTCTATTTTGAAACCCCCTCTCAATCCCTGTTTAATACTGTATTCCTTTTTGAACAAAAAAACTGTACATGACTAATATTTGTACTGTTATGTAAATCTTGTATGTTCAGTATAAAGATTCAACACAAAAACAATTTAACAATTGATGGCATGTGAGCCCTTTGAGGCACTGTTTGTTTAATTTGTCCCAAAGAGCTTTGAGAACCAGTGGAATACATAATTAAGGAGCTTTGAGAACCTCGGCATCAGGCATGTCCAAGTCAAAGTTCAGGTAATGATCTAGCGATGCAGCAATGCTAGGTCGACAGGAACCAAGATGGAGGATGTTGCCGTGATGACAGGCTCCACAACGGGTGGCGTTGTCAGAGGCGCAGAGGGTGCAGGAGGTGGTGGAAGTCCCTACAACACAGGGGATGACTCCTTGGCAGTTTGGCTGCTCCACGGGGCAGCTACAGCTCATCACCTCCTCAGAGAAGGAGCCCAGCATTCCATGCTCATTGCAGTAGAGAAGAGACTGAGCCCTGGTCAGCCAAAACCCAACAGGCCTGCAGTGGGCAAAGAGAAGATACACTAATGCAGCTATCTATACATCACAGCAACATCTTTGGTAAATACTGAAGTAATGTTGTGGTCATTGTGTCCTATAATAACACCTTTCACACAGACTGGGGTAGATCTGTGGAATGAAACCAACAACAACAGTTAAAAACAGTTACACCCCCCCCCCCCCCCTCCCTCCCAGAAAGACTTAAAATACATAAGACAATCATGTAAATTTTTGGGACTCAACCTTTCAGTGTTGACTCACTTAAAGGTCATTCCTTCCTAAACCATTGTGGCTCTTCTGCTTGACTACCTCTGATTTGCTGAACAATTTTATAATTTTTTGGGCTATACATATAATGATTCCTTTTAAAATTTTCATTTCACATGCAAAACAATTTTCAAGCTATATTTTTTTGTAAAATGATATGTCGACCAATTCCAAGCATGTATTTTTTGCACTTTCAAATCCAAGGCAAAGTCCAAACATGGAGATGCATGCATCTCAAAAATGATTAAAGATAAAAGCCTGACACTTTCTCCAGCCTTTCTTACATAAAAATGAATTACAATCTGTCCCCAGTGTATTGGATATATTGGATAAGAATATTAAAACAAAACAAAAATAATAATCATAAAGCCACCCTGCAAAGTCCCAAATTTGACCACACACAAATAAAAAAAATTGGGGTTGGAGTTTTGGGTTAGGGTCTTGTAAAGGACTAGCAACAGCGCTGTGTGAGCTCAGCAACTTGCCCTTGCAAAAAATCAGTATTTGTTATATTAAATTATAAATTTGCAGGGAGACTGCAAGTCACAATAAGTTTAGTTGCACTATGGTTCAGATCCACAGTTTCCTCTTGTGTCGACCTGACCCACTCTAGAAAGCCAACCTGAGTCCTAAGCATTTAGGGCAGTTTACTAGAGGTTTCCACATTTAACACTGAAATTACTGGCTAATTCAGGTGATGTTTTCCCCATCTTGAATTTAGTGTGTTGTTTGTGTTCATTGTCATCTATTAATGTGTGTATTTTTTCCATGTAGTGAGTATTAGAGAATTTTAGTTAATAATGTGAGTGCTAACATTTTAGTTAGTTACATTTTAGTTCAGTGCTTCAGCTGTTTATTTGTTCAATAAACACAGCTGTTTATTTTGGTCACTAACCTTTACAGACTATTTTCTCCTCGAGTCTATTTTAAAACTCTTCTAATAGGCCATTAGAAGGCCCTTTATTACAGTTTACTGAGCTTTGCTACTCAGAAGCTATTTTTAAACAAAAAACAGAGCCATATTGTAACAGTTATTTGGAAACATTATCTACAATGAGTTTAGCTTTCAGTGCTCAGGATCAATAATAAATCTAATTTTTAAAACATGCTCAAAAGTTTTTCTTACCTTGAACCAAAATAAAGTTTAAAAACATCTTGCCCTGCAAGTTTTACTTTACAATACTGTTGTTGTTAAATTCTACCATGGGTAACAGACATATACAGAGATTTTTTTCTTAGAAGCTAAATAGTGTGTAATGTATCTTCAAACATTCAAATTCTCAAAGCCTTCTGTAATGTCCTTGTATGTGGTCTTCTTATTGACTGTTACTTTATAACAGTAATTAAAAAATAAAATAGATGAAAAAAAAAACATGAAAGAATTGAAGGCGAGTGGGTAAGAGACAGACCTACAAGATAAAGTCCGTAAACTGGAGAAAACTGAGAAAAGATGTGTACACCTGGAACAGAAGCTGGAAACCACAATCAAACAGATAGAAGCACCTAGCATCAGTCATCCAAATGTAACTGTCATTGAGTATCAGGGTGTTCTCCAAGTTAAAGAGGTAAAGTGAAAAAGCAAAGTATTGATTTAACCCTGGACAATTCTGGCAAATTAGCAAGAACAGAACAGTGTCCCAATGTATAGTAATAATAATAATAATAATAATAAAATCAAGCAAATACAGGTGAAATCTACTGTAGAAATAAATCTATTGACTCGATGTCAAGAGAAGTAAAAAACCAATGGACAGTGTTGGTTAATAGTACATCAGTGGCAATATCTTTGTTTTGTTGTAGCTCTAAATAGTCATGCACTTTGCTCACACTTTTTGGATTTCAACAAGTGAAAAATGAATCCATAGTTTGCTCCATCTTCTTAATACATAAGATTATACTATAATGACTTGACACCTTTTTGTAGAAGGGTGGGTGTTCGGTGTGCCTACAGTACGGATGGAAATGGAAGCATACATAAATTACCATCCACTTTGGTGCAGTAACAGTAGCAACAAGTTTAGACTGAAAATTAGCTCTGGTGAGATTCTATCCCCAGGCTAAGCTTGGGAAATAACACAAAAAATTGCCCAAATGCTTCAGCAATTCCTCCCCCTCAGGCCTGTGTAAATAGACAAAAATAAATGATGATAAAACAAATGGATTTGTGCAGAAGAAAACAGGAAGCTTTTTCAGCTGTAGCAGCAACCATTAACTTGTTGCCGGCGCAAATGGGGTTACGACTGAGTGACAGGGTACGATAGAGAGAGCAAGGAGAGCGAGAGTGAGACAAAGGTAACTGAGGGAGAAAAATAAAGACAAGACTCTACACAGAATGGGCAAAGGGAAGATGGAGTGATTGGTGGAGGGAAAGGACTGTCAGGGAAATTAAAGTCCTCTGTAAACAAGTGCCAAGCTGTCAGTCTGTGAGAGGACTTGATTACAGCATGCCACAGAACCATGTACCTCAGCCAACAAAGGCCCCCACAACCTGTAACTAGACCCCTCTTCTCTTCTCCTCTCTTCTCTTGATCCAGTCAGCACTTATCTCTTCTCCCTCCTACAATGGAAGTGATATGCTAACAGTGAAGGGCTAATAGCAAAAATGGGTCCGCAGTATTATATGGATGATGCCATTAAAACCCACATTACCTACATCTTTTTTTACTCACAACACTGATGAATCCTACGGTTCTTTTAAGCATATTTCAGTGCAGCCCTTCGCATGTTTTGGTATCTGTCACTTCCACAGCTGGTCCGTGACATTAATATCGCCCCAAAAACACTTCTTTCATATTTTGTGAGATTTTTTTCTACTTGTAGTGTGTTTTATTTAACTTCTGTTGTGTTTTTTCCCCATCTCCACTGTGTTTTGTGTGCTTTTTCAGCATTGTTCTGGTGTTTTCTTTTTTTTAAAACTTTTATTTAACTTTTCCCCCCAACAAATACAAGACTGGTTCACGTCCAAAATAACAATTCTGCACAGCACTAGAATATTACAACATTATGTCCATAATAATTGTCCATTAGGGTCCAGTTTACAAGTTACTCCCAGTGCTTCCAGTGGTTTCTTCCATTTGTCCACAAAACCTCGGGAGCTCCCATCAATGTAATGTCCCAAACTGATCAGAGTCATAACATCAATGATGAGCGACTTCCATAGAGAAATGGAGGGAGGCTCAGCTGCCAGCCATCTCAACATAATGCTTTTCCTGGCCAACATTAACAGTGACTGAATTACATGCTCATGTTGTACCAGTGAAACAGGGATATATCCCAATAAGCACATTAATGGGTGTTCTGTCACCTGCTGACCAATGGCTGTACTAATATTGGCACAGAGCTCTTTCCAAAATGATTGAATAATAGCACTTTCCCACAAGCAGTGGAATCTAGTGCCCACTCTGACCTTACACTTGAGACAATTTGGAGATGTTCCCATATTATACTTACTATAAATATACGGAGAAATATATACGTTGTGCAGGATTTTGTACTGCAGTTCTTTAAATCGGTTACAAACAGAGATTTTAGATGGAAGGAGCAGGATTTTGTCCCATGCCTGTATATCTATTTCACATTTAAGCAACGTCCCCCAAGATTTTCTCAACCATGCCAGTTTATCCACAATTAGGGCATAAATCTCTGAATAAAACTTCGATACAAAATGTTTATGCTCCCTATTATCTGGAAAGAATTTCTCCAACCGAAAAGAGGCTGTTGCGATTTGTAATGATTTAGCATTTTTTCACACA
>NW_024582546.1:22836-25362 GCF_018398535.1 Haplochromis burtoni
ATAATATCGTATCGTGCGTTAAGTATTGTGATAATATCGTATCGTGGGATGTATGGTGATTCCCACCTCTAGTATAATATAGTATTTTCGGTAGGATTACCATCTTAATGAGATTTATTCTTCCCAAAAATGATATTGGAAGTGACCTCCATCTTGTCAGCATCTCTTGAAGATCTTGAACCATTCCATTAATATTTTCTCTATATAAGTGACCAACATTTGGTGTAACTTTAAGTCCCAAATATACAAAACCTGATGGTGCCTAATGAAAAGGTTTAACATATAAAGGTTCAGTGTCCTTTCCACTACACAGAGTCATTATAACAGATTTATCAAAATTTACCTTGTATCCAGATATAAGACCAAAGTCCTTGATACACCTAGTAAGAACAGGTAGAGAGTTAGCAGGGTCAGTCAGTGTCAGAAGAATATCGTCTGCATAGAGCAGGATTTTATGTTGTCTATCCCCAATTTTAACTCCAGCAACACTTGGAATTTGTCTAATGGCCATGGCCAAGGGCTCAATGGCCAAAGCAAATAATAGTGGTGACAATGGGCTACCTTGTGCTGTACCTCTGCTCAATGTCATTGGGGAAGATAACAAGCCGTCAGTTAACACTGATGCTGTTGGTGATTTGTATATAATTTTGATCCACCCCAGACAGTTTTTTCCAAACCCAAATCTTCTCATTATTTCAATCAGATATTCCCATTCAATTCTATCAAATGCCTTTTCGGCATCCATAGAAACAACAACCCCAGAGATCTGATAAAAATTAAAAAAATGAATAATATTAAATAGACGTCGAGTATTATTGTAAGAATTCCTCCCCTTAATAAAGCCTGTCTGGTCAGCATGCACAATAGAGCACATCACTTTTTCTTATTATCAACACCAAGAAGGCTAATAGGCCTGAAAGATGAGCATAACTCCGGGTTTTTATCTTTTTTAGCTATCAATGTTATATTAGCCTGGTACATAGATTCAGGGAGTTTCGATTCTTCAAATGCTTTATTAAAAACCCTTAATAATAAACTATTTAACTTCACTTTCACTATCTTAAAAAATTCTTATATATTCCCTGACTGGAGTGCAGATATAGCTTTATCCACCTCTATCAATCTAATGGGTGACTCCAGCAGGCTAACCTGATCTTCAGAGAGCTGAGGGAATACTAAGTCATTTAGAAAAAAGCCGTAGTTAAGCCTTGTTATATCCATCTCAGACTGATATGTTTGTATAGAATTCTCTAAAGCACTCATTAATCTGACGGTTTCCTACTTGCCTTTCACCATTCACATCCACAATAGCTGTGATAAAAGAACTTGATGGAGTATTCCTTACAAGACAAGCCAAAAAGCAGTTAGGCTTATTAGCTGATTGAAAAAGCCGTCGTCTGGCAAGAAGGACGTCTCTTTCAGCCTTTCGCATTATCAAATTACGCAAAGATGTCCTGGCAATATTAAGCTCACTTAATGTTTCAGCTGATTTTGTTACATAATATTGTTTCTCCAGCTTTTTTATATTATTCTCGATCTCTAACTGCCTTATTAATCATTGCTTCCTTTTATGACTTGTGTATGAAATAATCATCCCTCTCATGTAAGCCTTATAGCTATCCCATAAAGTTCTCGTGTCTATCTCCACTTTATCATTTATTTCTAAAAAATAATGTTGTTTGCTCTGTTATGAAGTGTATAAATTTCTCATCCAAAAGAGACAGTGTGCTCATCTTCCAAGACCTAGAGCGCTCAATATGTCTCATGGGTTGAATGGTTAAGACAACAGGAGCATGGTCAGAGAGACCTATATGACCAATATTTACCTGCTGAACTAACTGACTGATACACTTGGACATAAAAATATAATCTATACGAGATGCTGACAAGTGAGGGTTAGAGTAGAAAGTGTATTCTTTAGATAATGGGTTATAGTGTCGCCAGACATCTATAAGGTCAAGCTCATTTATAATTTGCCAAAGGGTTTTGGGATTTTTTGACAAAGTAGATTGTGGGGGAGATTTATCCATTTTGGGGCATAGAACACAGTTAAAGTCACCCACTAGTATTATAGTGGGTGGACAATGGACAATATTAGCACAGTCCATGTCCACTAATTGACTAAATAATACTGTGTAAAACTCATCATCCTGTGCATTCGGCGCATATATATTACCTAGGAAAACAGTTTCCCCATGCAACATGCCTTTAACCAATATATATCTTCCATCATTGTCCTTGTGAGTGGCTGTAACAGTGAAGGGAACATTTTTGTGTATAAGGGTAATAACCCCCCTTTTATTTGTGGAGTAGGATGAGAAAAAAATTTGACCAACCCATTCTTTACAGTATTTTCTATGTTCATCATTTGTCAGATGGGTTTCTTGCAAAAAAGCAATGTGAATAAAACCTTTCTTCAGAGAATTTAAAATTGACTTTCTTTTCATCACATTGTTGGACCCTTTAACATTCCAAGTACTTATCTTAACTGACATACAAGAAAAGCATATGCTGTTTACATATTTA
>NW_024582546.1:28122-50255 GCF_018398535.1 Haplochromis burtoni
GTATTCAGAATACAGTTACTTTGCTGAAATAAAGGGATTACACTGAGGTATTTTCCTGTTTCGTAGGTTCGGCTATGCCCTCTCTACTTTTGACAAAACACACATTAAGAGGCTGTAACGTCTGTGTCTCAATCTTGCGGCCCATGTCACCCCTCCTTGCGGTCCGCATAATGACGTGAAGAAATATTTTTAAAAATTATTCACAAAAATGATTTAATATGAAGGTAACAGGCAGAGTGTTACAGGCATCGCCTGTAACACTAAAGAATGTAGCCTCATGGGCAGTGTAGTCCGTGCTGCAGGGAGAATGGACTGCCATACCCGTTATGTGTCTGTGAGCGAGGGAGGGAGAGAATATAATAAAATCTTGGCCATGTAATTTCTCTAATCTTGACACACACACAGACACACACACACACACAAGCCCATCCAGCTATCTTAGTGAGGGCCTTCATTGACATAATGGTTTCCCTAGCCCCTTACCCTAACTCTAACCATTAAAAATGAATGCCTGACCCTAAGCCTTACCCCAAACCTAACCATAACCTAATTGTAACCCTGACACTAAAACCACATTTTGAGCCTCAAAAAGGCCTTGAAATTTGTGAGGACCGGTGTGTGTGTCCTCACAAGTGACTGTTGGTTCTCACAAGTATAGTAGAAGGCAGATTTCGGTCCTCACAAAGATAGCTAGACAGGAACGCACACACATATATAAACACAAAATGAGACGTGTCACATCCATCCTGTCTTGTATCTTGGTAGCGGTGTATTGGTGTGGAGTATTTTCTTTGCAGATTCTGGGCCCTTTAGTACCAGCTGAGCATCATTAAAATGCAGCATCATACCTCAGTATTGTTGCTGACTGTGTCCATCCCTTTATGACCACAGTATGCCCATTTTATGATGGCTGCTACCAACAGAATCACACGCCATGTCACAACGCTCAAATCACCTGAAACTGGTTCGTTGAACGTGACAGTGAGTTCACTGTGCTCAAATGGCCAACGGTCAGAGCATCTCAATTCAACAGAGCACCTTTTCTCCATTGGCAATTTGCATTATGTATGTGTAGCTGACAAATCTGTAGCAACTGTGTGATGCTGTTATCTCAAAATGGACTAAACTCACTGAGGAATGTTTTTGCTAAATCTATGCCATTGAGAATTAAGACAATTGGAAGGCAAACAGGGTTCCAACCTGGTACTAGCAAGGTAAATGTTATAAAGTGGCCAGTCAAATAGCCCAAGAGGTTTAAACGTGAGAGAAATTGGAATGCATAACCTACAACAGAGACAACCCAAGGCCGAAACCCATGTAATTCCAGTGCAATCAACAAATGTTTTATAAAGGGGTATGTGTGCACCCCTTTGAGGTGGGCTGTTAAAGAGTCCATAGCTGCAAACACAGCAGCCAGATAAAATACCGGTAATGGTTTGTTCTCTGTCAGTGTGTCCCGGTGAGCTACCTTTGTTGGGGGAGACTGATGCGGGGCTGTTTGGGGCAGCGTTTACTCAGCGTGAACAGTTTCCTGATGATCTTCTGGGCTTTGTTGAGGACAAGGACGGTGCTGGCCTCCAGCTGGGCATAACGTTTTTGGAGGGTTAAGTCGGCTGACCAGAGCTTGGCTATCATGGACACATTCAGGAAGCGATCAGTGGGCAATCGCTTCAGGAAGGCTTTGAATTCATCTGCAGGGAATTCAGCAGAGACAGAGAGAAGGAGAAAACAACAAAGTTAGTCTCAGGTAATTTATCACAATACAGTTTTTGAGCAGTGAAAACCTATTCATCACATTCCATTTTACCCCTGCTAGCATGCAGGAAAATGACAGAGAAGCTGGGGAGTTTCACGTGTCATTAGAATTTTAAAAAAGCTGTTATGTTATAATGAATCACAATTACAAAGCAAATACCTGCGCTTTAAACGGCAGTTATACTCATTCACTTCTCCATTAGAATCCCATCTTATTCACTGTAGCATCATTGTCATTAAGCAACACTATTTATGTGACGATTTACCGTATGGCGTCACATACAGATGGCCATCTTTAAAAGCCTAAGCAAGTTAAGAGAGCATCAATTATCATGAGCTGAACACACTACTAAAAGCATGTGGTAATGAGGAAAAGGTTGTCTTCTGTCATTGTTTGTTGTGTTACTTTTATATTTATATATTAATACACTTGCATGAAGTATGGAGACGTGTGCTACATCTATGTCACTTTGTTCAAACTAGTATTTTTGTGCCCATGGAACACAAAAGCTCGAGACAAAATTTTAAGCCCCTGCCATATTCCAATCTGTGTCATCTGACATATGAGAAGTTGTTCTTTAACTGTATTTTCAGGAGAAAGTGCTTTTGATCATCTGCTCTTTTTTAGTTTCTTTGCAATAAGCACCACTACCATATTGCCTCGTTGGTCTTGCGGTATCTGATTTAAAACTCTTTAACAATAGGCTAAGTATCTTTGAGAAGGGAGTTCTGTGACAAATGACACACACAATGATTTTCTTTTTTCTGTGGCTACTCGTCCCACCTTGTTCACCAAGTATGTGATCCTTTAACCTCCTCACTAATTTCATCATTGCTATCGTTTAGAGCCTTCTATGATTGTGAGTTTATCTTTGCTTTTAGTCCCCGGTGCCTCATGATGTTGGGCAGCCAGTTGTCCTGTTACTGTTTGGTTTTGTATTTTGCCCTTTGGTTTTTTTTTGTCCCCATTTTTACCTGCATTAAAGATGTGATTTTGAGTTCATCTCCATTTTGCCAAGTCCTGCATTCTGGGGTCCTCACTGTATTTCCCATACATCATAACATTATTGATAAATATGAATAATCTGTGACACAAAAACTTCAACTCTCAAACATCAAGAGCGAGTTGCTTCAGGCACACTTGTGAACTATGCATTTCAAATTTTTCATGCGTGACAAACCAAACCCATTCACGCAAACTCACTTAATGAAATAGGAGTGTTACATCAACGCAGTTGCAACTATCCTGTTTACGTCATGTTTAGAGTGACACTATTCATATCAATGTACAGTGGCTTGCAAAAGTATTCGGCCCCCTTGAACTCTCCCACATTTTGTCACATTACAGGCACAAACATGAATCAATTTTTATTGGAATTCCACGTGAAAGACCAATACAAAGTGGTGTACACGTGAGAAGTGGAACGAAAATCATAATCAATCATCGTGTGCGTAATTATTCCGCCCTCTTTGGTCTGAATGCAGTCAGTTGCCCATAGACGTTGCTTGATGAGTGCTAATGACCTATGTGACCTCCTATGAACAAGCACTTTGGCGACAGTGGGAAGGAAAAACTCCCTTTTAACAGGAAAAAACCTCCAACAGAACCAGGCTCAGGGAGGGGCGGGGCCATCTGCTGTGATCGTTTGGGGTGAGAGAAGGAAGACACAGCAAAATCTCCAGTGTTAAATTAACACTGGAGAGTGTCTATATGGGTCCACACCTCTGAGTGTTAAATACAACACTGTTGAGTGTTATTAACACTTTTTTTCCAGTGTTAGAAAATCAGCACTGCTCAGTGTTAGCCATTGTTAATCTTCAAAACTGACTAGGTTACTTTTAAACATATAACACTGTCAAAAGTGTTAATTTAACACTCAACAGTGTTGTATTTAACACTCAGAGGTGTGGACCCATATAGACACCCTCCAGTGTTAATTTAACACTGGAGATTTTGCTGTGTGAAATATGCTTACTTATGCCTCATCTCTGTCGGCAAGTTGGCCCCTCGGCATTCTGGCTGGCTAATTAAGAAATGCTACCCAAAAAAATAAAATTTATAAGAATATTTGTGATTAAGTGTGTTATTTAAGATTGAACTAAAAAGGAGAGAGAGACAACAGTGAAGAAACACCTGACACCTGTGTGCTGTTTACACAGCAGATGAAAATCCAGTCATTAAAGGCAGACTGCAGGTCGGGTCGTTACCGTATTAGAGTCAGAGGTCTGGTGCTTCTTTGTGCTTGCAGCAGGTGATCTGCATATCCTGTTATGGTATTCAAATCTCCTCCGGTTGGCAGAGAGTGACATTTGAATACAGTCTGACTGTCTGCCTGCCTTTTCTCATTAAGTGGCCTGAGAGACAGCAAAAATGTCACAGCTGAGTCTTTCATCATCCCTCCACAGAGGTTTGTTTTCTCTCTGTTGTCAGTCACACCCACAGTGCAACTTTGTGAATTAGGAAAGAAGAAGATTGCGTCGTGTTTCTGCGGCTGTGCAGATTAGTTATATTTTTCTGTTTGCTCTGAATATGAATTCGCTGCAAGGCTTCAACAGCACAGCCTCAGGCATCTAACGGTTGCTCATTCCACTTTAGCTGTGTGTTTGGGTTTTCCTCACTCTTATAAATGTCCTATACAGTGTAAACATGCGTGCACAGCAAGCACGTGTTTGTACTTAATGCATATGAAGGATAAATACAGGAAACCTTCACGGTGATCGGGTAAAGTGCGTCACTGCAGCACGTTCACGAATCTGTACACAAACCTCGCTTTCACTTATTGCAGCGGTGCGTCAACGCACTCATCGACTAAAACATTAAAACATTGCATTGTTCTGCTGCGCGTGTGCTGCGCCACCAAACACAGCCTAGAGTCAGTGCCACACCCTGATGGCAGCTGCTGCGCTTCGGTCTGTTGCATCCTCATCTTTAAATCTTTTTGGAAGCCAAAAAAACTGCTCTTATGGTTTAATGTTTACTTTGGAAGATGCATCGCATGCAATGAGTTAAATAAACACACGGGTGTGCTTTTTTTGTGGTGTTTCAGTTGTCTGGTTGTAGATTGGTTGGCTGCACGGCTCGTCGCCGGATGTTCCTCCATGCCGGCTCTGGGCTGGATGTTCTGCTGGAGCCTCCTCCGTTTCACTGGGCTTAAGGGACTGTTGCGTTCTGTTCGTACAGGTGGCGGTCTGCTGCCTCCGTTGGGTCCCTTGTGATGTTGAGGTAGGTTGTCGTCTGCCTCTGTTCGCTCTCTCCTCTCGACTGCCGTTTTGTGATGCTGCTTGCCCGCCTGTGGGGGGTTGCTCTTCTGTGGCAGCCGGGCTCTGGCTCGGGCCTGCATCTCGTCTGGTGGCTCTCTGGGCTCCCACGACCGTGGCTTGATCCCGGTCCTGTGTGGCCCCCATCCCGCTTTTCATTCTGCTGACATGCTCTTGGCCTGGTCCTGTTCTGGGTGTGGATAGCCCTGTCCCTGGTGTTTCGTTTGCCTTGCCCGGCAGTGCTGTGTCTCTCTCACTGTCCGCCGGCTGCGCGTCTGGCGTGCGCCGTTCCGCCATGCGCAACGCTGTATTCTGCGCTGCGCTGCCGCCCACGTTCCCTCGGCCCGCTGCCTCTTCAATGACCGCCGGCGCCGCAGCTGTCCCCATCTATTGTGGTCCACACTCTACGTCTGCACGCTGCTACACACGTACATCTGATCTGCCTGGGGGCGGCGTGTGCCCTTCGCAGAGACCACCTTCTGTTGGCGCCCTATCGGCCTTGGGCTGGTCTTCCCTCCCGACCTTCTCTGCTCAGTCTCGTCCCGGCGCTATCCCGGTCCGGTCCGCTCTGCTCCTGCCCGTCTCCTCCCTGCTGGCTTCCGCTCTCCGCCCCTGGCAAGCTGCAGTTGCTGCTTTTCTCCCAGCGGGTCCACAGTGTGCCTACTCCTTGTCTAACGCTAGCTGCAGCATGTCTTGCCCCGATGTTGCTCGTACCTGTCACTATCTCGCTCGTAGGTGCTCGGGATCGTAGACAGTCATAATGATCCCGCTCGCCCAGCCGACTGTTACCCCGCTGGCAGCCTGGCCCTTGCGCTAACCTGCAGGGTTATGTTGTCTGTCTGTCGACTCTTCCCTTGGCTTCTCTTGCAACCGCAACTTCACACGAGCGGAGGTGCCATCACTTCGCCCCGACCCCCTTTTGCCCCTGTTGAGTCCTGGTTCTGTTGGCAGGGCTTTGTTCTTCCCTCGTCCTGTTCTTGGAATCAGGCGAGCTCGATTTTCCGTTCCCCTGGTCTGCCCGTGGGCCTCCCTTTGTGTGACTTTTCCGGCTTCTCTCTCCACGGGTGGGACTCTTCTCCCGCTCGTCATTGCTTGCCCTGCTCTTGATGGTGTCTCGTGTCGCCGCTCTCGCTGTGGTCGTGTTCTCCGGGGGCCCCTCGCTCTTTGCTCCGACGCATGTTGTCCTCCTTGGGTCTTCCGCTCTACGCTCTCTCTTTATGGATCCCCTGTTGTCGCTTCTGTCTCCTCATTCGTCTCCCCAGCCGATCTCCTGGCCGCTGCTTTCCCTTCTTACTCTGTGTGATCCTCGCTTGCTGTGCCTCGCAGTTATTTTTCACTCTGTTCCCTGCGCTCTGGTCGTCCTGAGTCCCCTCCGTTCCTACCTCAGTGCGCACCATGCATCTCTGTCTGTCTCATGTGCCACAGTGTTCGCGTTCCAGTTGCTTACTAGTATCCGCTTGCTCTCCTGCTCTTTCTAGCTCACTAGCGCTGTCCTAGTGCGCGTGCGCTGTGGTTATCGCGCGACCCTCCAGTCCTTCCCTCGTGGCCTCAGTCACTTAACTATTCTACTTTATATATGCCTTCCTAAGTCTCTATTGGTTTGCCTACGTTTTTCCTCTCTGGCTGATTTCTTAGCTTAGCTTCGTGCCGCCTTTATGCTCATCCCTGTGTACTAAGCCCTCTAAATCTTCCCCCTGGCTCTCTACTCTGGGGTATATAATACTTCTCTTCTCTTCACTGTTGCTCGTTTTGTCACGTTTTATGCCTTTGTCGGTTTATGGGGTTTTAGTTATGCTTCCTACGCCTACTTCTATCTATTCTGTACTCCTGTCCCTCTGATGTCTTCTTATAGATGTGCATTGACTCTGCCCCCCTCAGGCCATAATTCTTAGTCAATCTTGTTTTGCGCGCTTCCGTCGTCAGTCGACTCATTACTTTTGCAAGCCACTGTATAGATACAAACACTGAAAGATTCATTTCTGTTCAAAAGTAGGATTCGCAAGTTCATTTCAGCAAGGTGACTGATCATTAACATTCAATAACATCACATAGCTTTCCAGTCATACCAGACAATGGCAAGATTTATTTCTATATTTCTTTATTGCCCACGAGTAAGCATGTCCTCTATAAAATAAAATATAATGTTGATTTTATTTCAGAAACTACATATTGGAGATTTAAAGTCATCATTCTTGATTATGTTTCTGTGGTTTGCTGACTTGTATCTGTAGAAACTTGTAGATGATGGTAAACTGGAAAAAATGACAAGTTTAACAAAACTTTGAATGGTCAAAATTTCAAAATACATTTACATGGATTGTTTCTAAGCTTGAGCTGTAATGCAAATGAGAAGTCTGCATCTTAAGTAACATTCCTGAGCTATAATTTAGGAAAATGTGCTTGGCTCAACTGTCCCTTATGCTATTGTGAATAAAATTTTAGAAACAGATGGGGACCTTACTCAAACAGCACCTACTTTGTTGTACTAGATGCAGCTGCTACCCAAGCCAATATGTGATGAGAAATCCTGTGTGTACTGTATGTATGGGTGTCTCTGTGTGCGCGTGTGTGTGTAGCTGTGTGAATCTCAAACACTGAAAAAATGGGAACACTTGGAGAAAATTACAGTGAGAATAACATCGGTGCAGAAGACACAGTTCGTACCCTCTGCAGGGTTTGCCAAGCACGTTCCAGTGCTGAGATCACTTTAGTTCCATTATGAACCAGTGGGCAAATATTATGCCAGTATGAAGCCTCTGGGAAACTTGAACCTATTATTTCTTTTTTTCCCCCCTGCAAAGCCAGCTAAGTGAGACCTTCTTGGATTGTTCTGGGTCTGCTGGAGAATCATATTCCCATGTGCGGCTGTTGGCAACAAGACAGCACAGAAATCTCCAGCCAAGCTGACCTGAGCTGAGCCCAACTGACGAGACTCAAGCCTATTACAGTGTTCAGTGATCCCAGATGACATGATGGTCTGTCTCTCTCCTTGTGTGTGTCTGCCTCATTCTCTTGGTGTGATCTTCCTCTTCTGGACTAGTGAGTCAAGACTGTCTTATTCTTGCGTTTGAGTTTTCTGTCTGATTTTTTAATCTTCTCTTACTCCCAGGTTCCTCGTCCTTTTTTTGTATCTTTCTCTTTCTATGCTGACATGAAGATGAACTAGTCAAAAACGTTCTTGTTGCTCTGGCTTGTGGCTGCTTTCTTCAGCTGGTCTTTATTTATAGTGTCTTTCAATTCATACAGATTCATCTGACCACTCTGATCGGCCCTTGAGTGACTTGGTGAAAGACTGCTGACCAGTAAGGAAGACAGAGTCAAGAAACTTTGGTCTAATTTGCAGGTATATATTTTTTTGTATTCTGGATTCTTGTTAATGCAGGCATTCATTTCACAGGACGAATTTGTGGGATTTAATTTTTCACACCAACCTCGATTTTTTTTTCATAGCCGAAAAAAACAGATCTGACCAATGAGACCACTGAGGTTGGTAGCAAATGCAATGTAGCTATAAAACACCCAGTAGTACTCAATATACAATTATATAGAAATAGTAAAATAATACAATGTTTTTCTCAGACAAACAGCTAGATGCTGCTAGATGCGGGTCAGTCGGATCTCTGAAATTGTTTCTCCATCCTCAGATGTGGTCCCAGCTTTGCCAACAAGAGCTGAAACTGCCCCACTGACATCCTGAAATATGTATGAAAATATATACGACTGTTAGCCTGAGTTACTGCTGTGTGATAGATTCAAATATGGCTGCCAAAATGGCACATTAATGATGGCTTGCTCTCATTAGAGTGCCCATGTGAATTCTGTTTCAAAGTTCTTTTTCCTTTCAAGTTTGAATCAATGCATTCCTACACCTCAGCCCACTTTTGTTCCCTCTGTCCTGCATTTTTTCCCTCTCCTTCTTTTTGTCTTCAGTCAGTTCTTAAGTCACACGCAGTGCCGCATATACATTCATCTTTATTATTCACCCACCCAACCACCTCTCCCTTATTTCTTTATTTTCTTTTTCTATTTTCAAACCCTTTGTCTTCCTCTCAATTTGCTTTCAACACTATCCTGGTCTCTCTCTCTCCACGGCCTCTCCGTGGTAATCATTAGCGCTGCCATCATGCTGAAGGAATTTGTCAGTCTGTTTTCCTCCCTTTTCTTGACATTTATGACTCCATGTACCAAATTTATGGATAATTTGGCTCACTCAAAATCTATCAGATAAAGGGGCCGGCGGGAGGGGGGGTTATTTTCCATAATGGGTGACCGTGCTGCCCCAAAAATCTCAATCTCTGGGCTGAGTTAGTGATTCATGCCACCATTGAGCAGAGCCGACAGCTAAGTGACTTGCTGGCTGAGGACTGTTCATCCACCTCACTACAAGCACAGGATGTATTGAAAAGAGAGAGCCTCAACAGTTCTTAACAAAGCAGTCTAGAATTCAACCAAACAAAGTGTTCACTGGTTCTTGCACTTTATATTTTTATTCATGGACAATGATTTATATAACTTGATCTGATTCTTTTTTTTCAATTCTTGCGTGTTTGCTGGCATTTCAGCAAATAAACAAGACATCACAATAGCGGCTAAAAGCATTCCTAGGTAAACATCAGTGTGTCAGCATTGTTGCTTCGAATGGGTTAGTCTTCAGCTCACTAAACAGCTAGCATGACTATGTATTCTAACATAAAATACTGTCAGTGTGAATTTGACCTGGAGTGCCGCACTGGGCTTTGATCTAGTCCAATAATGTAATTGGTTGTGCTCTTTGTCTTATTGTTTTACCCCATGCAATATTCAGGAAGGACATTCAGCTGGTGGACTTCATTTTGGAACATTTCCTTAAGCTAATAGGACAAGCATCATTCAACACTTATTTAATTCTAAAAATAAATATTCAAAATATACACGCATCCTTTTTATATGGATAAAAAGGTTTAGATAACTATACATAAAGACCGATGTCATCTTTGCAAGTTCATACTGGTTGATTCGGCGATGCTCTGTATAATTAATACATCTCATTTAGTAATCCTTGCACAAACTCATTGTTGAATTTCATCTGTCATAGCTGGAATTTGAATTGATGGGTTTACAACTGCCAGTCACATATAGGAACGAACACTGGTTTGTCTTTTTTCCTGTGCCATGCCCCTGTCAGTCACATCTTAGTGAAAAGGCTCTCATTAAATCCCACCCGATTTCTTGCAACAACAACTTCAATAATCATCCGTCTTCCTCTGTGCTTTTAATTCAATTGCAAACATGACAGACAATAAGGTTGGAGTTGGGATGTCTTCAGGCGGATGTGGCAGTGCCTTCTCTCTCTCGCTGTCTTTCACTCTGCAGCAATGCAGGCTGGGAGAGACGGAGTGGAAAACAGAAGGTCCAGAGCTGTCAAGAAAGCTGCTATCTCCATCACTTCAAAGTGTCTGTAACACATTAAAGGCGCCATCCATCATACACTGCTGACACTGCTGCTCACATAATAGTTAGCAGCAAGTATTTTATGTTCTTCAGTCTCTATAGAACCTCTATATTAAAAACTAGATGGAATAGTTTTTGAAACAAGTTCGGTCACTGCTCAGTAGATTGATTGATCTCTTGGAACAATGCCTCAACACTTTTACTTAACCAGAACATATATTCTCAAAGTGAATGTGAGTTCTGATCATAAATACACTCTACAGTAACGGAAAAAATAGCAACAAAATTCTTTTGCTCCTAACATTTAGCTTTAACTTCTAGAACATCCCCAAAAGAAAGTTTTCAGGGTGGATAAATCAGATTTTTAGTATCACATCAAGCCGTTGTGATATGGCCTATTGTTTTTAGATTCATTTTGTAGCCTCAGTGTAACTACGTCGTTTTATTAGGGCCAGAAATTACCATATCTGGAAAAGAGGATTAAGTGTCTCTGCTTTCCCCTCACTCCCAACTGGTCATGACAGATGGCTAACACTCTCTGGGCCTCGTTCTGCCATAGTTCTTCCTTCCCAAGCCAAGGTATCGCTCAGAAGCTTTGTCTGATTAATGGAGTTCTCTGTCTACTATTGTAGGCTCCTCAACTTTTTTTTTTAAGCGTTTTCTAAGGACAGCGCGAAAACAGTGAAGAAAGAAAAAAAGCCACCTCTTTCCTATCAGTGGAAAAATGTACCATGTAAACCAATTTTTTAAAAAGTCAACACGTGGGATTTGGTTGTTTAGGAAGAGGGGAAAGTTTTGGGTAGTGGTTAGACTTGTAGTCAAGACCGCCTAAACCAAGACCAAGACAATACCAAGACCAGAGGGTATCGAGACCAAGACCAAGACAGACCGAGTCAAGACCAAGACAAAGTCGAGACATGACCGAGACAAAAAAGTCTTTAAACTGCAGCCAGACGCTGCTTTGTGTCAGGCATATTTATGTGTTTTTGCGATGCACTCGCAAACGCAAGCTCCACTTGACTGTCGCGTCTCTCACCCTCTCTGTTTTTCACAGAATGATATTATCCTATATCCTCGCATGTGATTGGCCACAATATGGAGGGATTGGAGCATAGCTGAGCCACTGTGTGAGAGCTGAGCAGCGAAAGGAAATTAAGTGAGGAGCCGGCTCTCGCTCAATGGGAGTCGACTCTTCTGATTCACTACAAAGCACTCTCTAAGCACAGCTCTTAGAGCTGATGCTTTTGCGCATGACACATTATCGAACGTTACGTTGTGTGTCATGGATACTATTGACTCCAAATCTCCCGACCACTATGTCAATCTGAGACAGCAAGACCGAGACAGCGAGACCAAGACAAGACCGAGGGATCCAAGACCAAGACAAGACCAAAGTCCGTTGATACCAAGACAAGACCAAGACCCGTTGCCTACTGGTGGTGTTCAGAGGGCCCGGTGGCGCCAGTGTCCGGCAGCCTCGCCTCTGTCAGTGCGCCCCAGGGTGGCTGTGGCTACAAGGGTGTGAATGTGTGTGTGAATGGGTGGATGACTGAATATGTAAAGCGCTTTGGGGTCCTTAGGGACTAGTAAAGCGCTATATAAATACAGGCCATTTATATGAAAAATGTGTATACTTACTGCATTTGAATCATTTTAACCACATGTAACCATCTGCATATGTGTTTTGATTTTGCCACCCCATTTGATTTCTTTGCCACCCTCTTGCCACCCTAAGAAAATTTCTCTAGATCCGCCCCTGTAGAGGAACTGGATTATTTTGCAATTTCCATGTTGGCTTGATTTTTGGCCCTTGAGGTTGCCACTTCTAAAAAGGATAATACCTCATTTAACTTCTCATAATCTGATACCTTTCCAATACATAGCAATAAAAAGAATTTACTCTTGCACATTTGTATCTATAAATGCTGTCAAAAGGGATCAGGTAGAGAGAAACAGAGCAGAAAATTGGTCTTAGAGAGTGATTCATTATGATACACTCTAATTACATTTGCTTCTTAATAAAGTAGGCCTTTTGTTTTCAGATTAGCTCGTAATCCCCCAAAGGCTTGCAATTTTTCCAGACACATCTTCCATAATTAGTTGAAAATCCTTCAAGAGGATAAGAGCACTCTCTGTACTTTACTTAAGCTGAAGTCATAAATTCATAACCAACTATACATGGAACTATTAATATTGACACAATCATTAAAGTTGCATTTATCTCAAATAAAAGGGAAGGATTTGCAAGTCTTGCGAAACTTAGTAGAGCTGTGTTTTATCACAGTAAATACAAACAGAAACACAGAGGTTTTGCTTTGAGAACATTTTCAGTTAGAGCAAAGTTGTGACTAACCGTTTAGAGATAAACCTCCTTTCTCTTTTGCTTGAAGTTAAATTATATTTTCAGTGAGGAAACTTTTCTTCTCCATCAGCGTTACTGACCTGACCAAGATTTTTTTCACCATAGATCAAGCACCGACCTGAATTTCTGCATCACATTTTTAGAGCACCGTGCTCCAAATGGAAAACATAGTCAGTACTATAACACAGAGATAGAGGGAAAGTCAACCTTTCACAGCGCAGCATCCAGTTAATATGCAGAAATGCATTGATCCTTGTAACCATTTTCAATGTTTTAATTAAAAATAGATTTTTTAATTTCAGTAAATTTGGTGTATGCTTTTTAAACTAAGCTTGGGGAGGATGTCAAGTTCTTTCCAGTCAAGTAAAGACACGAATCATTGGAGGGTTTTTTCTTCCTGTTTTTTTTTTAAAGTCAGCTGTAGTGAAGTTATTCAATTCATGAATGAATACAACAGTCAATTAGACTATTGCAACATGATGTTTCTTTTTTATTTAATTTTGTTTTTTAGGTCAACTCCAAAACAATGCTAACATTAACACACCCTAAAGCAGATAGATTGATAGACAGTCAGGCTTTCCCACATGAGAAACCGAAGCTTTGTGCCCCAAAAAGCCACAAAACACACTTTTCCACTTGCACAATGTCAGCCGAATGAAACTGAAGCTTGTCCCAGTAGAGGCAGCCATGCTATAACACACACACAAATCCAAACATATCTGACAGTTTTACACTTAACATCTCGAACACATCACCTCATGGTCCTTCTCATTTCTATCGTCTGAATGAGAAATGAGAATCATTTCTGTTTGGGAAACCAATATGTGCACAGGCACAACACATCTGGGAAGTAAAGCCATCAGCATGTGTGCTTATTGGACTCTTGTGGGTGATCAAAATGTGGAAAAAAAAAAGCTTGAGCATCGCACCTTGAGCCTCTAAGTCATAAAGAAGATCTATCACAGCTAGAAGAACCATTTTCCTTCATGTTCAAGGTTGGTGAGGAAGCATCCAAATCACTTCTGTCCTGATCTATGACACTCACACATCATAGACAGAAGGAGTGAACACCAGCGAGAATGACACCAGTCATGGCAAATACACTTCCAAGCTGATTATGCCTGGAGGAATGACTGATTACTATCTAGGTATGGGTACAAATGTAACTTTCTCATGTTTCTCATGTAAAGTAGTGACCAAAAGTCCAATTCACATATACAAGAAATATGTGGTATTGTTGTTTGAGTCCTTCAGAAATGTCACTAGGCATATAATAATGCTGAGTCATTGAAGCTTGATAGGAGAAAACTATAGACAGTGTACTGTTTATAAATAGAAATCTATCCAGACCGTGAAGCTTATTTTACAGTCTTAAATCAATTACAGCTATCTATCAAATAGATTATATTCGGGGGTGTGGATCTGTCTAGCTGTCAGACCCTTAACTGCAGTATGTGAAAATCTGCATGCTGGGGTTGTTCTGAACTGACCTACTGAATAAATATATCATCTACCTGCACTAAACAGCCAAATGCAACAAACTATATGTGTGCTAACTGGTACATGCTAATGACTTGGCGCTTATTCAGTTGTGGAGGTAAGCATCAACGAACCAGAGCTCTCAGTTCTCACTCCCTCTTTATTCCTCTCCAACATCAACTGCACATATCTCGCCACAAAACACAGGAACACACTTCCTTAACACTGGGTGTGAGTGGAGCCCTCTAGTGGTCCACCACACATTCTCCCCCCCGAACACCCAGCAGAACTAGTCCAGGACCCAGGAAGCAAACGGCCAGAAGGGCAACCCAGCCCGGGAGCGAGGCTGGCACTGGCGATCAGAAAAAGCTGCAGACGACTCGGACTCCGTTGATTGTGGGTTGCTCCTGGGGAAAAAACAGAAGCCATGAACCTGGTGGCAGGTGGGCGGCCGCGGCGAGGGGCCTGGGCTGGGACCACCTGATCCACTTGCATAGCATGTGCAGGCTTAAGTCTATCAACAGAGACAACCCTTGCCGACCGCCAAAGTCCAAAATGAAATGTTTGTTGCCTGGTTTAACAGTAGCATCCCCAGGCTTCTACCTTTCTACCTATAAAACCCGGAGAGCAGCCAAATGGCTGGTAAGCTTTTAGCTAAGCTTTAGCTTCAGCCAAGTGGAAGCTAAATTGGCTAGTCATTCATATGTATATTAGGTTGTTACCTGGGAATTCTGGAGGGAGGGGAGTGGGGGTGTGTGATTGAGGGGGTGGGGGAGCTGCTAAAAGCTGTGCACTTCCTTTTGTGTTTCATCTTGATGCATTCTCAATCATCCAGGGAAATAAATCTCCAAAAGTCACCAACTTGGAGTGTTTCAGTTTGCCATCTTAGGGAGAAATCAACACACATGGGTGTATGTCCTTTGTTGCTGAGATTTATTGATAAAAACAGTACAAAAAACCAACCATTTGTACACATATTTACAAATGGCCTGCTGAGTGGTGCATGGAGCATGTTCATTGGTTCATGGACCTCCCTGAACTAATGGCATTTATTGCAATTGTCATCTTGCGGGGGGTTAACAGGGTTCCATCTCTAAATGACTGCTGGTCAGCAAACCTGGGAAACCCACAGATAATTGGAACCCTGTATGGCCCGTCATATGGTGGATGCAGCGGAGTCCTATGGGCATCGTGCCTGACGAAAACGAAACGAGCAGAGTCCAACGAACTCGGAACAAAAGTGTCAGGCAGGCAGTGGTGCACAGGACCAGGAATGGGAAATGAGTCTTTTGGGGGGCGAAAAGGCAACAAAGAGGTGACGAAACATGGGGGAGGGCTCTCAGGTAAAGCGCTATATAAATACAGGCCATTCCGGGGACCCGGAGGGGCTGGCCGAGGACCAGTTCAGCCGGGGAAACCCCGAGGTCTTCTTTAACCGTGCTACACAATCCCAGCAAAACCCACGGAAGACAGTCGACCCAGTCGACACCTGTTAAGGAAGCCCGGAAAGTGACCGGTGAAACCGTTTGCACATCCCGTTAGCTTGCGGGTGGTATGCTGTGGTGCGGTGGACCTTGACCCCCAGGCCGTCAGCCATAGCAGACCAAAGCTCAGAAATAAAGTGGGGTCATGCGGTCCACCACAGTCAAAAGGTGCATGAAACCCTGTGACTGTGGCAAGGGACCAACCAGGTCCACATAAACGTGATCAAAACGCCTACCGGGGACACGGAAAGGTTCGAGGGGTGCCTGCGTGGATTTTCGAGCGTTGGCATGGGATACAAACTGCCGCCCATTCTTTCACCGTCTTGCGAAGGCCCGGCCAAACAAACCTGGCGCTGACCAGCTTGACCGAGGCCCGGACGCCGGGATGAGAGAGGGCATGCACCGAGTCAAAAACACGACGACGCCACGAAAGGGGAACCACCGGGCGGGGGCGGCCGGTGGAAACGTTGCAAAGAAGGTGCGAATCGCCGTCCCACACCGGGGTGTCCTCCAGCACGAGGCCCTTTTTCGTTGACTGAAGGGCAAGGACGTCCAGGTCAGCACGTTGCTCGGCGGCCATGGCAGCGTAGTCGACGCCGACATTGCATTCAGGATCCCGGACCGTACGACCTGAGACCTGAAACCCGATGTTCCAACACCCCACCCACTGCCACGTTGGACGCGTCGGTGGTCAACGCAATCTCCGCCGACGGAAGCGGGTGGGCCAGCAAGGCGGCGTCAGCCAGCGCAGACTTGGCTGCGGAAAACGCATGGATGCGTTCTGGCAGCCAGTCAACAGGATCTTAGGCTGTTTTACCTTTAAGGCAGCATAAGAGCAGCCGTTCTGTATTGCCAGCGGTCGCGGCTGCTACGGCACGCTGGCGGGTCCGTTTCCCTGGGCCGTGAAAGCACAAGGCGGCAGGCAGCGACGCGCTCTGTCGCCAAAACGCTAATGGTAGAAACAGATGCTCTTTCTGCGGTGCTGGCGGATGCTCCGGGGGAGGCAGGTGGAGGCGTGGAAGGTGCCGCCGGCAAGTCCGTAGCCAGTGAACGTCGAAAGTGCGGCTAGCCAGAAGAATGCGATCCGCTTCTTCAGCCAGGGAGCGATAAGCCTTCGCAGGCAGAAGCTGGGAGTTTGCGAGCACAGCTCTCACGGCGGCCGGTAGTTGGCGGAGGAAGAGAAATCCCCTGTCATCCGGCCGGAGCAACGATAGCATGTTCTCCATGACCTCGAGTGCGGTACCGCCACCCAAGCCTGACAGGTTGAGGAGCTTTTCGGCTCATTCAGCGTCGGAGAGGGCATAGCACCGAAGAAGCAGCTCTTTAAGGGCGGCGTATCCTTCCACTGACTGCTGCGGTAAACCTGCACCAGGGTAAACCTCTGCCGGCGCCACATTGCAGTTTTTCAGTTGCCCCTAGCTGAAACAAGCACATGAGGAGGCCATGGAGCCTTTAACATGGCGCTTTGAAGATGAACTACCTCCCTGACTCCTGCCTGTCACGGTTCTGGGTCAGTTTCTACCCAGTATTTTGAGTTTATTATGTTTTGGTTTAAGTTTGCATCAGGGATTGTTTTCTTGTTCTCTTGTTGTGTTGATGATGATGATTATGATGTTTATTATTAGAGTTTCATGTTTCTGTTTGTGTTTAGGATTTGTTCTTCGGTTGCGTCTGCTTAGTATTTGTCTAGTTCCATGTGTCATTTTCTGTCTGTCTCTCTATGTCGAGTCTGCGTCTTAGTGTGATGGTTTCTTGTTCCTGTTTTATTGTGAAGGTCTGCGTCTCATGTGAGTGTGTTCAGTTTTACCTCTGTCTCGTCTTGTTGATTATTCCCAGCTGTGTCCACCACCTGTGTGTAATTCCCCTGTGTTTCTCTGTGTGTATTTAAGTCGTGTCCTCTGTCATTGTAGTTGCTGGTCCGTCTGCGTATCCACCATGTTTCATCCGTGTGTTCCCTGTCGTCATCATCATGTACCATCGTCTTCCTTCCTTTATGTTCAGGTTCGTGTTCTTTTCATGCTCTGTAGTTTAGTTGTCCCAGTATAGTTAGTTATCCGTTTTGCCATTTGCCTCTCTATATTTTTGTTCAATAAATCACCTTCACACCTTCACGACTGCCTGCGCTTGGATTCTCTTTTTCCTTTTTCACACGGCTCTTCTCACTCGCCGTGACACTGCCAAGAGATCAGAAATTAAACTGCCCAAAGTGTGGGGCCCGCCCCCTAGGGGGGCGCAGAGCCATTGCAGGGGGGGCGCGGCATGAAAAGGGAAAAAAAAAAAAAACAACGCTTGGACACTGCTAGCACGGGGCGCCTACACAAACGCAAAGCAGGAATGAAGCATCGCTGAATATGTTTCCAAACCAACTTCATTCTAAGCCAAAGACTAGAAAATATGGTGAAGCAAATCTGCCCTTTGGTTTCACCTGCACAAGTGCCAAGGTAGGTCTCCCCTGCAGAATTGGTTTTCCCTTCGTCAGGAGCAGCGCTGGGCTCTTCAATTCACGGACAAACAGTATCCCACATTCTTGATTTTTAGTTCAAACACTTGTTGTAATGACTAACTACTCCTGACATTTTGGAGATGTTATCTCTTTATACAGTCAAGTTACAGTGGGATACAAATAACATCAGGCTGATCCTGCCATGATTTGTTCCCTGGTTCAAATCATGGACAAACAGTATCTCACAGTTGTTTATGTTTTTAAACCCATTTTGCACAGAGAGGCATTATTTTTGAAAAATGTATTGACAGCAATGTTGAATATTATTACACAGGAAAAATAATTACACCGTGATGCCTCTGCTTTTCTAAATAGAGGGACAGTAACTGCGTGTTTATATGTAAGTGTGTAAAACCTGAAGATAGAGACAAAATACTGTTTACCTGCCATTCTGCAATTCCTCTCATGTAAACAATAACGTGGCGCACAGCATGACGTGGAAAAAGGCACATACCTTTAACATTGCATGACAAACTCTGTATTCCTCGTCCACACGTAAACGCAAAAAATGAGTTTTAAAAAATCGCAGTTTTCGGTGATTCGAAACGCCGTTTACGTGTGGACGAAACAGCTGGGTTTTCAAAAATACCCGTGTATTGTATACCCGTGTATTGTAGCATAAAAGAGTTAGTAGTTTATTTTCTTACTACCTGCAGATTACTTGTATTTGCTTAATTGTTTACTAAATGTTTGAGGTGTGAAATAAACCGCAATTGAGCAACATAAGGGTGTGTGTGGTTGAAGGATGTGTTAGTGCGTGCACACGCGAGGGGGGGAGGGTGCGAACATTTTTCTGTAAAACAAACGGGGGGCCCAGCAAAAAAAGTTTGGGAACCACTGATTTAGGGGAACATGAGATGTCAGTCGTTTATATCCAGCAAGCTATTCAAGCTATTTTTCCATCTGAGTGGAATACCTCTCAATCGTTTTATTTCTTCTCTTTTTCCACATTGATATATGGATGTCTGACAGAACATATATGCTCTTTTTAACAATGTTCACATGGTTATGCACATTTGGGAGCTGTCCAGAAAACCGTTGCCTCACACAGGTGGCCATCAAGAGCAGTCCAGAAACACCGCATTTTTCTACTGAAACGCTCCACTGAAGCAGCTGGAGGTTGCTCAAGGGCATTTTAACACTCTAAAGAAAGGGCGAACATTATTGGTGCACTTCCGCTGCCATCCACCATGATTGAGATATTGTCTGAAGATGTGACATTGCAGGGTATTATTTCCTGCAGAATGTAAGATGTCGCTGTCGGGAATAAATTGAAGGGTATTTGGACGAAGGATATAGAGAATCATTGTGAGGCAGTACTTGTATGCGTGTCAGTGTGCATCAGTGTATGTTACTGGAGGCGGAAAAAATACATTTTTCCATCTTTATTTTCTCCATTCTTATTTATATGTCACTACTATTCCTCAAAAGACCCCATGGTATTTGAGACACCTTTTATGTATACAAGGTTGACATCATTAATTCAGTCTTTATAAGAAACCACAAAGTCACTAGAAGAAGAGTAACTTTGTCAAAAGAATGATTTTCTTTTTTTACAAGAATAAAATAGGATGAATAAACACACTCATGCATAATTTCTAACTTATTAAAAAGTCATTACTTTTCCAATTGCTCAACTTAGTCAACTCAGTATGCCTCAAAGTTTTGTCAGATGACTTTCTAACAACTGAAATCTGATCACTCCTACTTTACACAATGACTGGCATGGTGTAATAAAGCTGCACTTGTTTCATTTTTTTTTATGTACACTGTGACTTAAAAAGCCTTAATTACTATTACGGTATGTCGATTCATATTTCAGTCATATGTGACTGAAATACAAAGGATCCAGCCGTACAAAGAGGTCTTTAAAGGGTCAGGAAAATAGTACACTAAAGCCAGGAGAACCACAGCAGGTGTTTGCTGAGACAGTCAGTGCACACAGATTAAGCCACCACTAGAGTGACTATTTTACACCAGCAAAGATTTACTAACTTTTGTTAAATTTGAATGGGTTCAAGCTGATACTCTAGAGTTTATTCTCTCATCCAGCTCACAAAGTAATTTCACAAACTTTATTTAGTAATATCAACTGGCAATTAAGATTCTGCATTTCAGAGAGTCTAGCTGCTACATAAACCCATTCAGGGACATCTATGCAACATCATAACTGGTCTTGTGTGGGGGCCAAGTCTGACAGTTTCTACTTTCTGAACCTGTCAATCAAACTGCTGTGACTGGCCAGCTATGAAAAGAATTGAAAGGTCTAAAGCTCTCTGTGTCTGTGACTTTTTATATGAATAATTGAAAACTATGAATGCTCTCTTGAGCCAACTGAAAAAAAGCTGACTTAAAGGAATCTGAAACAGCTTGTTTCAGACAGAGGATGAACAGGGGGCTGCACCAAGACTCGGTTTCATGCACGTAAATCATGCAAAGTAATCTAGCAGAGTCCAAATGTGGAAATATAGATAAATTATTTTATTTTGAACTTTAAAAGGAACAAAGTGCAATATATTGTTCACAATATATTATTTGACTGATTTTATATAAACAACTTAAATTATGCTTGAACAGGAGTAGGAGAGTTTTGATGGAAAAGTACAAAAAGGGTCAGAAGGAGTTGTCATGTCTTTGTAGCTCTTTGTGGAACGCATATGATCGTGTCCCAAGAGAGGAACTCCAATATGCATGAAGAAGTCAGGGGTGGCAGAGAAGTATGTGAGGGCGGTGCACTAATAAGGGCAGTGAGACATTGGTGAGGTGTGCAGTGGGAGTGAAAGAGAGGTGCGGGTGGGATTACAACAAGCATTGACTCTGCACATCTTCTTGTTTGTGATGGTGATGGACAGGCTGAGAGATAAGGTCAGGCAGGTGTCTTCTGTTTGTGATGATATTGTGATCTTTAGAGTAAGGAGCATGTGGATGAGATCCTGGACAGGTGGAGGTATAAAGAGAAGGGGGACGTAAATCAGTAGAAGGAAGACAGAACACGCGTGTGAATGAGAGGGAGACAAGTGTACCAGTGAAGCATCAAAGAGCAGAAGTAGTGAAGATAGAGTTTAAATAACTGGGGTTAACCATCCAAAACAACAGAGAGATGAAGAAAAGAATTCAAGCAGGGTGGAATGGGTGAAGATGAAGTGTCAGGGGTGATTTGTGACAGAAAGATAGCAGCAAGAGTGAAAGGGGAGGTTTACAAGGTGGTAGTGAGACCTGCTATGATGTTTGGTTTGGAGACAGTGGCACTAACAAAAAGACAGGAACTGGGCTGTAAGTAGCAGAGTTAAAGATGTCAAGGTTTTTCTTTAGGAGTGACCAGAATGAACAAGATTAGAAATGAGTATTTCAGCAGGACACCTTAGGTTTAGCAGTTTGGAGAATGTAGTTCAGGAGGTAGCGTAGGTTATCTGCTAATGGGAAGGTTGGTGGGGTACAATCCCTGGTTGCTCCAGTCTGCATGCCAAATATCCTTGGGCAAGGTACTAACCCCAAGTTGCTCTCTGATGCATCTGGGTTGAATGTATGTGGAAGTTAGATAGAAAGCACTTATGTAGAAAAAGCACAGCAAAACAAATGCTTGTGTGTAGAGCAGGGCGATATGGCCAAAAATATTTATCACGATATATATTTGTGATAACGATATAACTGACGATATAATTGATGCAAGACAAAATACAACTCCACAACTTTACTAGCGCAAAAAACCCATCCATTTATTTTCACTTAAACAAGCAGCTGTTTTTTATGTGCATTAAAGCTATATAAACATTCCCATACGGTAAAAAAATACATTTTTCCTGGCCAAAATATATTTCAAATATATGGTAAATATATTTTGTATTTGTGATGCTCCAAAAAA
>NW_024582546.1:60190-67482 GCF_018398535.1 Haplochromis burtoni
AAATCCCAAGGAGGAGTTCAAATACATACAAAAAATATATGTGCTAAAATACATTTTAAATATATAAATATATTTTAAAATGTATTTTAGCACATATATTTTTTGGCCATTTTTTGTATATTTTGAAATATATTTCAAAATGTATTTTAAAATATATTTTTTTACCGTATGGGTTTAACAGTGCAAATGCAAATTCCTTGCTGAAAGTTTAACCAAAGGGCATTTCCAGTAGAAATGGGCTGACAGATCCTGAGCATAACCATAATATCCACTAAAGTTAAAAAGAGATGCTTTGCAACATGAAACTGCAGTGTGTCAAATAAAAAAGTCAAATACGTATTTTTTGGACCATAAGGTGCACGGGATTATAAGGCACAAGAAATAAAGCAGTCAAATAAATTAAACTTTATTAAACTCATTCTTCTTGCTTCCTAGCTCCACTTCAATATTATTGAATATTGATTCAATAATGCTGTATTCTATCACAGCTGCTCTATTCCCATGTTGTTGCAGTATATCAATGACTAACTTCGTATTGTAGATTGATTTTCTCAGTTGTTCTCCTGACTGAAGCTTGGTCTGTTTACAGCATCCTGCCATGAGATTGCATTTGTCTCTAACCATCAGGAAACCTCACGTTAACTTTTATCGAGTGGAAAAAACTTAGCGTTCATCCTCCAACTTCACTGTTTATGTTATGCTAACATAGCTGTGTCGCTAGCGATCACGTAGCACATCATTATCTACCAGCTAGCAAAATTCAGTAACCCTACAAACGTCACTGCTGTTTAGTTTTCTGTCTTAATTTATGTTGGAAGTGATAGCAGAGCTGTACGTTTGCATTTGTTCAGAAATCTCTCAGTCAGAACATGCTATATCATGCTTAGGTAACTAGCAAAACTAGCAAGCTAACTAACTTCATGCTAACTTCTAACTTAAATGAAATGTAAATGTAATAAATTCTGTTTTCATGGATGCCCGGATGTTAAACTTAATTGTTACACCTGGTAAAGCAGCAATGCTGATCATTTTATCAAAGATGAAATAATTTAGACAGTTTTTAACTCTCAGTGATGCCGCAGTGTTCGTTTAACTTTGGGACATGAGGCAGGGGGAGTTTTGGACCCAGATTACTCCCAGATTTACGAGCAATTTAGTCCAACAAATACGGTAATAACAACTGCCTGCTTGCATGTTGTACAAAAAATGTGCTTTGGTGGGTATCTGATGGACAAACACCAAACCAGTTCCACATCAGTGAAGCTGCACCACGTTTACAAACCAATTCTGGTTCATCCATTTCACTCAACGATCCACCTTCCCCCTTCTCATTCCCCGTTGTTGCCATACTTTTTCGGCCATGTGCGTATGCAAACAAAGGCACTGCGCATGCGAGTTTTACCCATATTCTATCGCGATATTTTATTTTCTTATCGTTGCGTAACATTGTACCGGTATTACTGTGAACGGTATAATATGGCCCAGCACTACTTGTGTGCTACATAAGAACCAGTCCATTTATCATTTACAAAGTTAGAGAGGCAAAGCTACGATAGTTTGGGCGTGTGCAGAGGAGGGATAGAGGATATACTATCTAATTAACTTCTTGTTAGCGATCAAACTGGTAGTTTCTCTTTGCCAGTGCTGATTGGACTGGTCAATACTCAAAACAATGAAGAAGTCCAAGTCCAATGTAAACCTCAGAAGCAGAATTTGCATTTGTGCTTTTAAACAAGCTGGGAAGGTGTTTTAGAGGCATTTCTACATAACTGCAGAGTCCAGCATCGGTGCAGTTGTGCTGAAAGACTATTCCATAATTTGACTCTAGCGACAAAAACATAAAAGATTTACACTATTCTTGTGTGCTTTACAGAGTTTCATATTAAATGTTCCCCACTTTATTAAAGCCCACCTCTTTATCAGAGAACACTTTCTGTATACTGGTAACAGTTTTGGATTAAATTATTACTTCTGACAAATACAAACCATGTGTGCTTCCTGATCCCATTTCCTTGTTTTTGTTTGCTGTTTAATGTTCTTTATGACATGATTGCTTTTTCAGTCTGCTCTCACCAGCTAATGATACATAATCAATCAGGCATACGACTATGATAATCAGTTATCATGTTTATAGCAAGCATCCTTCATGGCAGAATATCAGTTCTGTTTTTGATTTGTTTCCCCAAGCGATTGTGACCAGTTCTCACTTTACTTACATTTCATTTCAGTTGCAAGCAGGTACTGTATATTGGAGAAACACACACACACTTTTTCATATATTAGTGAGGACATCTCATTGACATGATGCTCTCCCTAGCCGCTTACCCTAACCATAATCATCAAAAATGAATGCCTAATCCTAACCTGCAGCATAACTCTGACATTAAAACCACATTTTGAGCCTCAAAAGTGCCATCAAACTCATGTAAGTTACTGTTTTGCCCCACAAGTATAGTACCATACCAATTTTCTGTCCTCGCAAAGACATCTAAACATGTACACACACACACACACACACACACACACACGTAAATCTATTTTATTCAACTTGTGAGCAGAGGAGAATGCCAGTTTTATTAATAAAATGAATAAATGCAGTGTAGATGGATGATGCCAAACCTTTGCTTAACCAGTGTAAGGCGGTACTTAACATGCAGACCTCATAGATTAAAGGCAAGCCATTGTGCGGTGTGATGGCTCTGCCTAATAAGAGGGCATTAACCTTGAATACTCCCAAGGTCTCAAATAGGAAAAGGAACCCAGATGGTTCTGAGCTTCATTTGTTTGTAGACAGATGGGTTTTAACGGGGCATCCGCTCAAGCTGCAAATGATCTAGTTATGGAGGCACTATGTTTATGTTTTTTAACCTTTGGCATTACCGGAGTTCTTTTATGTGTGAATATTATGAATCAAAATGTGAAAGTTGGCTATGCATGAAGAATAAAGGCGTACAATTTGAGATCATTTCTATTCAACTAATCTACATGTTTGATTTGGCAGTCAAATTCCAACTTTAGTCTGAAAGGTTACTTGTTCACAACGTACTTAGTGTAATTTGAAATGACAGCAGCCAAACTCTTCTCCTACAGTCAACATTATAATTTCAATTTATGCAGTACTTTGGTTGATAAGAATATGATATATAAATATAATATAATATATGATATATAAATATCAATTAAATGACACATATCATGAAGTCATGAAGGCAAGACTTAGTACAGAGGTCCTCAGTACTAAGTCAAGGGGTTAATCTGTTAAATTGTGTTTTAATAATCTTTTCATATAAAATTATGTTCTTATACACTTCTGAGTCTCTGAAAGTGGGGGACTGTGTATAAAATGGCTGTAATTCATGAACAGTTCATGAAATATTTTTGTCAACCCTTGAATTAAACGTAATTGAGATAAACGTCTGCACTTCAAGCACACCTTGACTGTTTGAATTAAACGACTGTGGTGGTGTACAGGGCCAAATTACAAAAATGGCATCATTGTCCAAAAACATTTTGACTAAACTATATAACGCCATTATGCCAGATGCTGTCTGCATGTTAGACACAAGGCGTCATTTGGCAGTAGTCCTGGATGTTTCAGTTGTTGCCACACTGGCAGCCAAGAGATACAGTAGCGACCTTTAGAGACCTACCAAGCCCATTTGTGCCATATATCAGAAACAGAGCAGACTAATAATATCAGAAAAATGCAAAGAGGTTAAACACCTCATCTAGGCTAACATTTAGGTAGGAAAAGGTAGGAGAGCTGACACAACTTTATGAAATCTTCAGACAGTTAATATTATCAATATAATCACATGGTCATTAAGGCTGGGGTCGATCTGGATATAGTCAAAACTATTACATTCATGTTTTTTTAGGTTGTATAAAAGAGCTTTTTCTTTCAGCTGCAGTTCTGACAGTGTTAAACGGTCACCATATAAAGGCCTAGAACAATGGAAACCCCCCACTGAGAATCTGTTGACTCTCAATGGTGCTTGTCTGGGAAACTTAGGGTCTCTAAAAACTAGCAACCTTCTTTCTATCCATACATGAGAGATCTTATAGAAATCAGGGCTCAAAATCAAGTGAGTGTTAACAACACCTGAATACACTCTACACTCTGCACTGTTCACTTCATTTTATTTAGTATTAAAATGAAAAAAACTATTACTCCATGCAATACTGCACTAACTGCCACTTTAAATCTTGTATTGCTTCATTCATACTGCTGCCCACTTGTGCCACTTTATCTCATGTGCAATATGTTGTCCCCCCCTTCCTCAATAGACTTCAACGGTCACATTGCTATTTTAAGATTTCTTAAGATTTCATTATTTATACATGTGGGTAGATATACATATATATTAACTCTGTTAATATTTTACTGTACTATACTGCTGAGTGACTTGTCTTCTGCTTGTCAAACACATTTTATTGCAATGTTGACTCTGTGCAAACTTGCATATGACAAATAAAACTGAAATGAATAATAAGAAGGAAACACTGAACCTTCATCATTAGTGAATGTACAATATTTATAGAAAATCAAAGATCAATGTGTCAATATAAAACTGATGACAGAGAAATATCATATGAATAAAAAAATCTGTATAATTACATTAAAACTTGTAGAACGTAAAATATTTCCACTGTCGATTTAGAACAGCATCTCATCTTATGTAGATTTAATCATGTGAAGAAGATTTCATTTACCTGAGCTGTGAGATATAAGGCAGACACTGCAGGAAACTCCTCACTTCACTCTCTTCATGTGAGCAGCCTGTCAGCTCCACTTGTTTCTTCTCTGGTTGGAGTTTCAGCACTTCCAGGAGGATGGAGGTCTTTCTCTCTGAGAGCTTTATGGACCAGACTGCAGGAGCTGACTGGAAAACTGACTGTAATGATGGAAGGACACTCAAGCCTGTTTTAGCCTCATAGTCCTTCACGTAGGTATACAGATGCAGCAGGAAGTCACACTGATATTTCTTTCTATAATCACTCAAGTTTCCACTCCCAAAGGGGAATGTTTGATATCTGCACACTGATGATAACAGCTCCAGTATCTTCTCTCCTGTCTGCTGTTCTCTCTCTGCTGCTGCACAGAACAGATTCACAAAGAACCTGACTGCTTCATGAAGATGTGACCTTCTGCGACAAACACTGGAACAATAAGAAGGAAACATTTAGTGTTGATTAGATGTGAGCTGCATAAATACAACCACACACTACTGATGGACTCCATTCTGTCAACATGAAAAACTGAAAACACTGGGTCAATGACCAAGGAACCCAGACAATGTTGAGCCTCATGTCAGAGTGTTTAGGAGCTTGCAAAGAAGAGCGTCTGGACTTCTTTTCTGTGCATCTTTGCTGTCTTTATGAACGCCCAATTAGGATAGCCGCACGTTTTGAGTGCTTCCTTTACATGTGTGTGTTCCTTCTTTTCCTTCAGGCTTAGAGGGAACATGTTCTGCCCGGTGGTGTAGGGTCCTAATTACTCCAAGTTTGTGTTCCAGAGGGTGATGGGAGTCAAAGAGGAGGTACTGGTCCGTGTGTGTGGGCTTCCGGTAAACTTCGATGTTGAGGTTGCCATTCTCTTCAATGTGCACAGCGCAGTCCAGGAAAGGCAAACAGTTATCCTTTGTGTCTTCCCTGGTGAACTTGATGTTTTTATCCACAGCGTTAATGTGCGCAGTGAAGGATTCCACTTCTTGTGTCTTGATTTTGACCCAGGTGTCGTCTACATATCTGTACCAGTGGCTGGGTACTCTTCCTTTGAAAGAGCCAAGAGCCTTCCTTTCCACTTCCTCCATGTAAAGGTTGGCTACAATAGGTGACACGGGGGAGCCCATGGCACAGCCATGTTTTTGTCTGTAGAAGCCTTCGTTGTATTTGAAGTATGTTGTGGTGAGGCAGAGGTCTAACAGTGTGCAGATCTGATCGGGTGTGAGGAGATTTTTCTCCAAGCATGACATCCCGGTGCATTTCAGACCCAGCAACACGCTCAGACAGAAACTGGTTCACCCGAAAGACAAAACGCCAAAACACAGACTTAACAATGTGGTGTATGCTGTACAGTGCAGCGAGGAATGCCCAGACCTCTACATTGGAGAGACCAAACAGCCACTTCACAAGCGCATGGCACAACATAGAAGAGCCACCTCCACAGGACAAGACTCAGCAGTCCATCTGCATCTTAAGGATAAAGGACACTCTTTCGAGGATGCCAATGTTCACATTTTGGACAGAGAGGACAGATGGTTTGAAAGAGGAGTGAAAGAAGCCATCTATGTCCACTGTGAGCGACCATCTTTGAACAGAGGCGGTGGTTTACGACACCAACTCTCTGCCATCTATAATCCAGTTTTGAGTCCCTCCCCAGACGCCTTAACGCCCACTCACATCCTGGGCCATCTGACCTCAGGAATTCGCATGATAAGGTGGGGCCAGGTTTCACAATGAGCTCACCCGAAACTCTGGCTGATTGGGACCCACACCCAGTTTCACACCTTGGCTCAGGCGATTAGAGGATCATCAGGGGGTCCTTTTGTCCCTCTGTGGGGGGATACTCCCACTAGGTTTATATCTGGGACTCTCCACCATTTGACCTTAGAACTGAAGAAGCTTCTCGGATGAGAGGTGAAACGTCTTCAAGCAACTTAAAGAAGTCCAGACGCTTTTCTTTGCAAGCTCCTTTGACTACGATGACCTGGATGACTGAGAACCTTCACAGACATATTCATTCATTCACTTCTTCATAGATCTTTATCATCCATTTATGTGATCATGTTTCTGACTGATGAAGGCTGCATTCCAAGGAGGTATTTACTGATTTAGCTTGTTTTGGTGTACAGTGTTATTTTAGTGCTGTATCTTACTTTGAGTCTTTATTTTGTTAATACTGTGTAGTTTTCACAGTGGCTTTGGAGCAGAGCTCTAGACTAACTTTTTGACATGGGCGCACCGGTACGCCTAACTTTAAAAATTTAGGCGTACCGGCACAAAAGTTAGGCGCACTCAAATTTTTCAACCGCATCGCTTAACACCGCAGTTTTACATGTGCACTTTCTTTGGGGGGGAAGTCCATACAGACAATATTCATTTCTAAATTATTAACTAACAAACTTGTGCTTAAAGTGCTTTGTCAATATTGTAGAAAATGTTAAACTTAATCATCATCTCGGCCTCCTCTGACGACCTGTTTGCTGCTGTCTGTTGCTGAAAGGCAGTGGGGAGAGGGGACACTTGGGCAGTGCATTTATTGCAGCATATAATGTGTTTCCTGGATACAC
>NW_024582546.1:67507-89817 GCF_018398535.1 Haplochromis burtoni
TGTGCTTTTTCAGCATTCAAAGATTGATGGCACCGTGTCAGAGCACTGGCTATGAATTTCAGAAGGATCAGGCCTTAACTTAACAAAAAAGTTATCAATCGTTCTTTTCATCTTTTCTTATTACCCACAGCTACATCCACTTCTGTCGGGCGTAGGCTGCTCACTAGGGCTGGGTATCATCACTGATTTCTATAATCCATTCGATTCCGGTTCTCAAAGTCCTGATTCGATTCAATTTAGCCTCAGACAGTCAGAAATATTCTAATTCTGATCATTTATCAGTACTGATACATGTGAGACTTCATCAGAATTGTGAACATCACAGCACATGCCTTTGTGTGAAAGTAACTGAGAATAAAACAGAAAAACATGAAGGAGATTTTCCTGGTCTGGCTTTTTATAGCAGATAACCTTAAAAATATCCTGCAATATTCTGCAATTTTGCATAATTTTAAGAAGTTTAAATTTCTCCAGTATTGAACAGCAGAAATTCGGCTTTCTTGTCGGAGGTCATTTAAGTGAAAAAAGAAAAAGACAGTGCTGTAAACAACGGTAGACTTGTGGGTAATAAGCAAATGAATAATGCAGAAAACAGATTTGAGATGGGAAACTGTTCCTGAAGTACAGAGAGAGAGAGAGAGAGCTGTGCATGAAGTGTAATTTTTATTGCGGTGGAAGCAAAACCGCAAAAGTCAGAGGGAATTCATGACGACATTGATCAAATGTAAAGCATAGTTTGCTGCTTCTTTTACTGCTGGCTCTGCAAATTTTGGTTGGAGAGAGACAAAACCTGCAGCTCAAAATCAGCGCAAAAAAGACGTAAACAGAGCGCACCCGGCGCATCAGAATCGCTGAGCTCCGACAGCGTATCCGTGTACGGGCCGTCGGGTGAGAAAGCCGAGAAAGACAAAGCTGATTCTGATGCGTAGGGTCCGCTCTGTGTTTACGTCTTTGTGTGGAATCCGTTAATGAATTGATATCGCCTTATTCAAGCTGCTCACCTCTCTTTCAACTGGACCACGGCCAATCAGAGAGGTCCCGCCCCTGACTATCTCTGATTGGTTTAGTCCACGATAGGGGCATAATGTGTGTCTGTTGTTGACCATGTGGAGTGCAACTGACTTGAGCGGAGACGAGTACTGCTGGAGGGGAAACTGGAGGAATCTGGAGTCGGAAGTGATTTGTCTTTTGGTCGCACAGGTGCGACCAAATGTTTTTTTTAGTCGCACCACTGAAAAATTTGGTCGCAGATTGGTCGCACTCTAGAGCCCTGGAAATGGTGCTGTTTTCCAAGAGGATTTTTAGAGATGGTGATTTTATAGAACATTAAGTGCTAGGAAGTGGGTTAGATGTGCAGCTCATGTTACTATGGTGATGTAGAAGATGTTAGAGCTAATGGTTAAAACTGAAGTTACCTGTTTCATAGTTCAGGTCTCGGGTCATCCTTCTTTTTTTCCCTGTTAAAGGATTTTTGTAAAACAAAATGTAGCACCACTGTGACTGTAAGACTTATTTCCTCATTAATTCAAAGGACAATCTTTAACAGACATTCAGCACTGGCTTTGCGTCAATTTAAGATGCCAGATATATTTTTTATTATGCCACCATTTGGGAAATATTCTAAACTTCTCAAAGCCTTTGAAAGTGAGTAAGATGATTAATGGGAAAAAAATAAACAATTCTTTCAATTGTTGCTGTTTTGCTGTTCACATTGACGTCTGTCAGCAGATAGCATTTATCCTTCTTTCTCTCATTTGTGTTTCAAGCACTTTTTGAAGCATCTTTCTCTTGAATTGCATTGAAATAGAAGCTGGAGGAGAGGATTTTCCCCTTACTGAGCCTAAAGAAAGACATCCTTGGGAAAATTTGCCTTGTGAGGTAAAATCTCTCTGTCTCTAACTTTGCAAGTATTAAGTACTGAATAAAGTATTAAGTATTTCTGGATCACAGAAATTTGCCAAACCACCTATGCTCAAACACGTAGAAGCCAAAAAAAGAAACAAATGTACACAATGTTGTCTCTGTAAAATACTTCTGGAGTAGGCTCAAATGTGGCATAAACCCTTGATGAACAGTGATGCGATGATGGCAATGTTGATGTTTGCATGTGGACATGATATGCAATCTGTACCCTGCTGAGATGCCAAATTTAGCCTCTGTTTATTGATCTAAGTATGTTTATTTTCTGCAGCACCCCCTTGAGGTCACCGTGCTGGCAATAACACGTGAGAACGTCGCTCGGCTATGAAGTGTTTCAGCTTCTCCTGCAAGATGTTAGAGATGTTATGGGCCCGGGGCAAAGTAAAGGTAGGAGCTGTTTGCAAGAGGCTTAGACTGCACTGAGCTCTCTGCACTGAAGCAATGGGAATTACTTTGTTTCCCGCAGGGGCTCAAGGGTCGGTAGGAGGAGAGACAGATTAAAAGAGATTGGCTGAGAGAACGGGAGAGATACAGATTGCTGTAAGGGATTTGGCAAGCGCTGGCACCACTCAACTTGTGCTGAAGAACTGAAGCAGACTTTTCCTCCCACACTTAACCTTTCACACAGAGAGAAATAATTACAAATCCTAATGAAGAGCCCATTGCAAATTCATGAACAGCAAATTTGGTCCCAATTATCTCCTACCATACGCTGTCGCTGCTAAGGTGAGTAATGAAGGGCTATAAATATCCCACGTCATCTGGTGTGGAATGATGAAAGGTGATCATCCCATCAAGATGACTTCTGTTTGCTGAGTAACTTGACTGAGTTCCTTACTGATGTAAACAGATACACAGTGGTGTGAAAAAGTGATTCCTGATTTTTTGTTTATATCCACTGTGTTGATGTGACTAGTGAAGGATTCTACTTCTTGGGTTTTGGTTTTGACCCAAGTGTCATCAACTTAATTGTACCAATGGCTTGGTGCTGTCCCTTTAAAAAAGCCAAGAGCCTTTGTTTCCACTTCCTCCACGTAAAGGTTGACTACAGTAGGTGACACTGGGGAGCCCATGGCACATCCATGTTTTTGTCTATAGAAACCCTTGTTCTCCAGAGGCCTGGTAAAATATATTAAAATATTTAAAATATTAAAATATGTGGTGGTAAGGCAGAGGTTTAACAGTGTGCAAATCGGATCACGGGTGAAGCTAGTTCTGTTTTCCAAAGAACTGTCTTGTTATAGTTGTTTTCTGCAGTTTCCATTGCCTCAGTTGTACGCATGCAAGTAAAGAGTGTGGTGGGGTGTGTTCCCCACAAGGGGAATGAAGGAGTGTTTATTATTAACCCTCTCAAGGCAGGCGTTGCCGATTTGCAACAGTTAAAAACTAACAACCTGATTGCCCCACATACATATTTTATGAGTTTTTTTTACTCAGAAGTACCACTGCAGGACTTGGTTGTACATTAGCAACAAAAAGTTTAATTTGAGCCTGAGAGGGTTAAGGGGGAAAATACTCCAAAAATGTCCCTGTAGTTTGTAACTTTTTCTAATGAGAGTTAAGAAAACGTTGCTTAACAACACAGCCTCTACCAATGTTCCCATTTACTGTACTTAGTATAAGCTACAGGTCCACTACTTTACTGTTCAACACATACAACTTCTAACTTGTAACTGTGAAATAAATTACATTGCTTTAGGGTCTGACAGTTGGTGTGTCATTTGGTCTGATTCATTGTTCTCTTTTTAAAAAGTTAAATCCAGAGAGGATGAACTTTACAAGGCCCTAAAAAGGGAGAGAAGAAGCTGTCTTTTGCTGTAGAGGCTCGTTAATGAGCTGCTCATTAACTGGAAGGCCTTGTGCATGGTCATATGCAGCTGTGACTCACACCAACACATGGGTTTAAATGAAAAATACACAAGGATGTGGGCATGCATGCATGCACACACACGTATCCTGTGATGACATTTGATAGGCTGTGTTTCTAATTGAATCTCTAGAGAGCCACACTGGCACTTGGCACAAGGAGAGTATTGGCTCAGCAAGTTAGGCCAGCAGCTTGAAAACACATGACAGCAACAAAGAACAGTATGACAGTCTTCACAGAATGTGAGCTTTTTAAAAGGATTCTCTGAGTCAGCAAGTGTTTTAAAGGCTTAACTTAACTTGATAGGGGTCTATCAACCAAATTTATCCAGCTGTTTATTCTGTCCACTTCATCTTCAGCATCTTTCATTTCCTTTGCTTCGATGACAGTTTTTAAAATACTGTAATTTTTGATTGTTTAAACCTATGATTCATCTTGTGTTATTTCATAAATCCATAATTTTAACAGGAATATTATTATCAAATCCCAACATGTTCTTATCATACCGATGCTATATGACAAATCGTCACTATGTTATGCTTTTGGGCGCCCAACCTGTCTGTATGTTAAGCGTTCCGAGGCATGAGAGTGGGTTGGAATTAATCTATAAATGTAAGGTTAGGGTTAAGGCTGCAATAAAAAGCTCAGAGCAAATAAAAAAGGGAAGCAAATAAGAAAGCTGCAAAGCAGCATAGAAAGCCGAAGCAGCTTCAGTTAAGAATCTGGAGCATTTTATAAGGACGTGGAGGGGTACCTTTCGCGTTACTATGACATGCCTCGGGCTGTGACAAATCATTGGTATGTTACGCGTTGGGAATGAGAATGCTCTGCATATCCTTACTTTGTTTGGCTTCTGACAAATAAAGTATGGTGAGTGGTTCAACACATTTAAACAGAAGTAGCTGCTAAACAGTAGAGATTTCATGTTTTCCCAATAAGCTTTTAAATATGCCAGAAAAATTTTTTTTCTGGGAAACCGTTTTTGAAGCTGGTTATCCACTAATTATGCCACAATGATATTAGAATCTCTTTAGCATTTATTTGGAGAAACACGTCTGAGCAACCCATTGTTACTCCCAGGGTGTTTAACCACGTAGAGCCTGAACCATGAAATAACTGCCAAAAACTAAAATGTTTATTCAACCCTCTGACAAAATAAACATTTGTAGATTAAATATAAATTTGTATATATGAGTTTCAATTTGTATTATTCTGGCTACATTTGACATTTTGGGAAATGTATTCTTGTAAAATGTGTTGTGCAATTGATTTAGGGTTTTCAGGAAAAGAAAAATCCCACTGATGAAGTGGAGGTCTCAAAAACTTGTGCATCAGATATGATACACTTGGCAATATAGCAGTGTTTCCCACCCACTGTGCCGTGGCACATAGGTGCGCCGTGAGAAATGATCAGGTGTGCCGTGGAAGATTATCTGGTTCCACCTGATAAGTACTCTAAGCGATCGCAACGGGTGTAGCAGGCAGAACAAGTGCATTCTTTTCCACTAGAGGCCAGTGCAATTACCTACTCTAATTTAATGGGTTGCCAACTACCAGTACAACAGAAGAAGCAGAAGAAAAAGTAGTCAGTCTGACCTGGGTCCTGGAGAAAATTCTGAGCCAGACGAAGGCCCTAGCATGACCAAATATGCTTTTTGTGACATTTTTGTTTGGTGGTGTGCTGTGTGATTTTTTCAAATGTGAAATAAGTGCTGTGGCTCCAAAAGGTTGGGAAACACTGCAATATAGGGTTAAAATTATCATCAAACCTGTTGATCTCTCTGTAAATCACTGTGTCACTTAGTTAGGGTTAGACACACAAAGTATCTGTTTATTTTACAGAAAACATGGTTTTGAGTAAAATGCACTGGCTCACAGCATGAACCCTGCACACTGACAAATGATGCTAAAAGATACACACTGCTGAAAAGCATGATGGCAAGTCAATGAGCTTCGTTATGTGACTAGCTTTTACAAGTTTGGAGTGACACCATGGTCTCCTGAAAGCTTGATGAATGTGATTCCTGTAATTGCTCAGAAGTGTCTCCAAATACTCTTGCAATTTAGCTGGTTAGTTAGCTAACTGCTTGCATTGTTATCAGTGAGGTTTTCAATGTGTACTTGACGTTTAGCAATTAAAAATTCACTTTAGCTATTTTACCCACTGTTTATATGATTGTCATATTATAAAAATTCAATGCGCGCTCTCCCCACACCAACATACTCAAAGTGTCCCTTGGTGTTGCCATCCTGATGCACCTGACACTGCGGTATTAAGTGTGTAGCTATAACTGATGTTCTCTAAAGAGCCAGTCTACATAAAACCGTTGCTGTTTGAATGTGGAGGCACCTTCAGTATAAGACTGCACTTTGTGTCCCATTAATGGTTTAATGGATTGTTTGCCTTTGTGTTTCACTCGTGGATGTGGTTCCTCTTCACTTGTGTGAAAGTACTTTACTACCGCTGCATGTTGAAAAATGGCATTCCCAGTGCATTTAAATGTGAAGCCACAAGGGTAGTTTACATCATTATCGTCAGTATGACGAACTGCGAGTGAGAGACTTGTCCGACTGTTGTCATAAACAGAGTGCATGACACTACTCATGCTAAACAACACCTCGTGTATATTTGTTTGACCTCGGCGGCCTCGGCATACTCGCAGTATTTGATGCATTGTTGACTCCAAAGCAGACTGACATAATAAGACATTTCCATATTTGTATCTTTAGGCTATTATAGAAAAAGAAATTATAAAGTACAAAACATCTCTCTTGTCGATTGCCCAAATTCACTTGCATTTTGCTAAATCTACCACAGCCACTGGAAAACATGAAACAAATTCCCTTGCAAAGTGCATGTTTACCAATTATTAGCCTCAAGATAGACTATGGGTGCAGATCTGACTCTGACTGCTCGGTGAAGCCATTCACTCTTCCGTTTGGCCGTGAGAGATTTCAACTGGCGTCATCTGAAGTCTCCAGCCGCAGAGGTTACCCGCTAAATAACGCATCCCCCGTAGCAGCTCTATACCACCGTCTTAGTTACGCTGCACAGAGGTCGTCTCTAGGAAGTAAGGAGCAGTGATAAGCGAGTGTTCATTACACCCACCGATTGTCCCCACCCACCTAGAGGGAAGGATAGCACCTCCTTTCTCTCCTCTTATCTTTATTTTCAGGAAAGGGGTGATTTTTTTTCTCAACACTTGGGGAGGAGTAGAGATTAGAGTAAAAAGGTCTGTGTCGTGTGTGTGTGTGTTCCTATGTTTGTGAGTATGTAGCTGACAACAGAGCATCTCCTCTTATCGCCTGCTCTAAAAATCCCTCTCTTAAAACAAATCTAAAACTATGGCTCTGTTACAAATCTTAAATTAGAAAAATCTGACATGGTGTGCAGTGACTCCTCTCTGCATTTCCAGTTTGACCATCTTCCTGCGTTTCTCATTTTTTCCTCGATTGCTCTGACTCTCCTCACTTTTCATACTTCTCACGTTCCTTCAGGTGATTAATACTTTTTCTTTTTACTGGAAGTCCTCCTCTCCCCTTCATATCATCCGCTGTCCTCCCTCCTCATCTGCTCTCCCTTCTCTGTGTCTAGTCTCCTCTCTTCTGCTTTCATTTCCTCCCTCCCTTTCCTCCTCTCCTTTGATTTACCTTCCTCCTCTTTTCCATCTCATCACTTTTATTCTCTACACATGTTGAAGGATTAATAGCTACCAGGTTATGCCTCGCAGAGCCCCGGCGTCACCTCCTCTCACCTAGAGCAATGTCCTGAGATGAACTGCCACCACCTACCTATTTGTCAGCTTAGGGGCTCATGCCCTTGGGCTATTTATGGGCCTAGACATGGAATAAGTAAGGGAGAAAAAGAGCCTATTGAGTGCTGCTTATTTCTTTTTCGGGGCTTTTACTTCTTTCTTGTCCTCGTCTGTGCCCCAGGCTCCCGTGTTTCTGTCAAAAATCAAACTGAACTCATCTCTGACAACTTGTCAGTCCAGAACATCTCTCCGCCTCTGTCTTTCACTATAATCCTGTGATCTGCCACTGTCTCCATCACCTCCTGCCAAAACCTCCTTCACAGACATCTGTGCTGGTTAGCCAGTGCCAGCACTCAAGTCTTTTGGGAGATTATCCTTTTTCACCATGACACACACACTACCCACTTTATCGTTCTGGTTTCACAAACTGCTCCTCTCAGCATTCTTCTACCTGTGCTCCATAAGTGCTGCTATGATGCTTGGGGTCAATAAAAGCTGACATACATGCCTGGAACATCCACTGACTACTGAAGTTAGTGTGAAAAATGTAAAGAGAAAACTATTTAAACAGATTACACAAAAACAATGATGAGTAAAGGCGTGAATGATAGTTTGAGCTCTGAGGGAAATATATAAGTAAATGGTAAATGGCCTGCATTTGTATAGCGCTTTTCTAGTCCCTAAGGACCCCAAAGCGCTTCACACTACATTCAGTCATTCACCCATTCACACACACATTCACACACTGGTGATGGCAGCTACATTGTAGCCACAGCCACCCTGGGGCACACTGACAGAGGCGAGGCTGCCGGACACTGGCGCCACCAGGCCCTCTGACCACCACCAGTAGGCAAACATGGGATTAGTATCTTACCCAAGGATATTTGGCATGCAGCCAGGAGGCAGCCTGTGATCGAACCACCGACCTTCTGATTAGTGGCTGACCTGCTAGTACGAGTACATTAAATATATACAATAAATGCCTTGTTATTCAAAATCCATTAGGTGTGAGTAGCTTTTGTTTTTTGTTTTTTTTAATCTGAAATAAGTGTTAATATATTTAGTGTCAGAAGAACTGATTTTGGCAACCAGAAAAACAAAGTTTGGAAAGACGTACCAACTGTTGTGTTTTAGAACACAATATCTACAATATTTTTTGCAACCTACCAAAGTACTGCCTTACGTTAGCCAAGTAGTTTTTAGTGCCTAAACCAAACCAAGCAACATGTTTGTCATTAACAATGTGTTTTGTTATGTTGTTTTTTTAAAATCCAACAAATGATGTGTGAATATCTATGATGTTTGTGAGTTGAATTTGACGTGAAATCCAAGCCGACTCAGTTCATGATTATAAGTGCCCTGATTCATTTCTGTAACCAATTAGGAAATTTATTTTTGATATTTGACAAAATTTAAGTATCCCAATGGGAGACGAGATGAAGTGACATGAACCAACTATAGAACACATGTTCACTCACAAAAGCTTTAAACTCTGATCAGTCACTCAGATAGCAGAAAAAATATAAACCTTTAGCTATTTTTTTTCCCAACAATAAGCTTCATACTCTACAGTACACTAAACAGGAGTGAATACTGGATCCAACTGCATTAGCACTTCAGGATGTGGCCCTCTTCTAATATACATTTCAGATGACACCATTTCTTATGCGAATGCACTGTTTACTAGACAAATTTGTGTTCACTGACATGAAAAATGTAACAACTGATGTCCAAGAATACATAAAGGATTTATTTTGATGATTACTTCACAAGCTGTTGTGAAAGTGGGCTGAGTAGTTAGGGGTCTTAATCACAGGACACAACACATTCACAACACACTGCCCAGGTGATACAATAGTTATGTGATACTAGATAAAATGTAAGACAATCTCAGCAGCCCTGTTTTTATCGTTTTTTGTTTTTGGAAGGGCGAGCAGGGGTGTTTCACATTTTGACTGCATAGAACTCTGCATAGAAAATGACCCTGCTGCTCCTGCACACGTCACGTCTCAAGCTAAGCCTCAAGCTAAAATTGTCAGCTTGAGGCTTCTAAAATAGCGTGTTCATTTTTTTGGTAGCCTACAGTTACCAGATATCACTACCTAATGCGTACTTACTCAATGCTTTTACCCGCCCACTGCTTCCAGTTATAACTGGTGATCACCAGTTGCTTTCTGTTTCCACAGTTTTTAAAAACCAAACAAGAGGGGTCCAAGCAAGTGTGCCAGAGATGGCCAGAGAGAGAGAGAGCGAGACCCACAGGAAACTAGTAGTTGGACTGAGACACACTCATCTCAAATACACTTCAGTTCTACTAGAATCAAAGTGGAAATCACCATCAGGGAAACAAAACGCACACACAAACACACATACAGAGCAAGAAGACATGAACACATCCTTATTTAAGTGTAAGATCTCTGGGAGTGTGTGTGTTACACAACATTACAAAATACAGTCTGCATCCACGCTCTCCTCACATGTGCTGGTTTTATGTGTGTAAGCGTAATTAGCTGTGGCAGATAAACAACAAGAGCATCTGGCTTTTATATGCCTTAAGAGATGGTAAAACAACTGTACACGGAGTCTGCATGGCTGACATTCAGACAAGAAAATGGAAAGATTTTTGTCCACTAGGGAAAATAAATGTGCATCAGAAAAGCTGCCATAATTCTCCAGAGACCAGGGTTTTAATTGTTTTTAGCGCCAAAGTCTACAGTGGATCCGGAACATATTCACAGCATTTTAATTGTCCCTCATTTTGACATGTTGACATGTCTTATTCCAAATTTATTTTCACCTCAAAATTCAACACACAGTACCCCATAATGACAAATTGAAAAATGAGTTTTTTAATTAAAAAAAAACAAAAAACAAAAAAAAAACAGGTAAAATGTATTTTTCACAGCTTTTGCTGAGGCACCTTTATATTTGTATTTTGTGGGCATCTTCTCACAATCTTTTTTACAGAACTAATAAAGCACCAGGTTGCCTGGTTTTCTCCAGATATGACCCTTGGCACTCAGTGTGAGCCTTTCCAAATCATGTCATGTCAAATCAACTGAATTTACCACTCAAAGCAAGTTATAGAAACAGCTGACAGATTATCGGTTGAAACACTATATATCTGAATGCTGTGAATCTGTGCTATAGAGAACTTTAAACTTTAAACTCACTGTACTGTAACTTTCTCTATGTCAAACAGCAAACAACTCGATTTTGAAATAGAGAAAGTGGACAACTAAGCAGCTGAATAACCAGATGTTTCCCTCAGAAGTTGGTAGAGACTGAAATCAGAGGTGAAAATTGATGAACACCTATGCTGATCTACTGAATTTGGTATACATGAGATGAAAGCATTAGGGGTGCAACGATACACAAAATTCACAGTTCAGTTCGGTACTTTGGTGTCACGGTTCGATATTTTTTCGATACAAAAAAATGTTCATGCTTTTTAATTTGTCATTTATTAAAATTATAAATATATATTTTAACTCAAAAGTACAGTTTTTAAATTTAATGTTGCTGAAACAACAAAGTAATAAAAAATAAATCTATCTGATCGAGAAATCACTCATCTTTGGAAAAGAGAGTTTATTACAGAGAAATGGCTCTTTCCAAAATAAAAGCTATACTATACGCTTCTTCTGGGCTATATTCTCAGCAGCATATTAAACATATCAGGTCCCCATAAGGAGAATCCTGTGCTAACGGCTGTCTAAATGACTCGGGTAAAGTTTGTAGCATGCGTGCTTGTTGTTTTTGTCTGCTTCCACTTGTCTTTGCACTAGGATGATGTCGGAGTAAATGTGCAGTCATATTCGATTGTTGTTCCTCACTAGTGCTGTCAGCGTAAATCTCTGAAATTACGTTAACGCCACAACACGGCAAATCTCCGTTAACGAGCTACCGCGGATCTGCCGTGCGTGGGGCTGGACGCGTCAACACGTTAACGAGCAAACTCGCTAACACACGTAGTTCCCACCCATGTAATTGAGCATTGCGTGGCACATCCACATACTGTTTTACTTTAGTCCATGACGCGCTTACCTTCAGGGTCATACTTCACATGAAACCAAAATAGTTCCAAAGGCCAGATCTGAATGAGGGTGGGGGAGGTTCAATTTGCCATGTTGCAACGAGCTTAGCTTCTGTCTTGCTAGCTTGCGCTGCGCTCAATATCGATATGACCTGAATCATTTGGCTGACAGTCTATGCCAATTTTCTGATGTTCATCAAACGGACACTGCACCATGTAGTAAAGAAATCTGCAAAGTAGCAATTGCATGATTTAAATGTGTCAACATGGACCAAATCGCTAAACTGTGATTTCACATTCTCCAAATATCAGAATTGATACACTTTTCTCGTACCAGGTTGGACCTCAATTTGTCTTCAGTCAATCAGCCTGCTTCAAAATGGCCACCATCGTCCCTGTACCCAAATCCTCCACCATCTCCTCATTGAACGACTGGCGACCTGTAGCCCTGACCCCCATCGTAAGCAAATGCTTCGAGAAGCTGGTCAGGGACTTCATCTGCTCTGCACTACCCGACTCACTGGACCCTCTACAGTTCGCATACCGCCACAACAGGTCCACTGATGATGCCATAGCCCTGACACTACACACTGCCCTGTCACACCTGGAGAAGAGAGACACGTATGTGAGAATGCTGTTTGTAGATTACAGCTCAGCATTCAATACCATCGTTCCCTCGAAGCTGGACAGGAAACTGCAGGATCTAGGACTGAGCAGCTCCCTCTGCAGCTGGATCCTTAGCTTCCTGTCTGACAGACGCCAAGTGGTCAGACTGGGCAGCATCACCTCATCCCCCATCACACTGAACACTGGTGCTCCACAGGGGTGTGTACTGAGCCCTCTCCTATACTCACTCTACACCTACGACTGCACAGCCACTAACAACTCCAACATCATTGTGAAGTTTGCGGACGACACTACAGTGGTGGGTCTTATCACCAACGGTGATGAGACGGCTTACAGGGAGGAGGTCAGCGCCCTGACCCACTGGTGTCAAGACAACCATCTCACCCTCAACGTCGCAAAGACAAAGGAGTTGATAGTGGACTTCCGGAGGTGCAGAGAAGTACACACCCCCATCACCATCAACGGCGCTGCTGTGGAGAGAGTGAGCAGCTTCCGGTTCCTTGGTGTACATCTGGCTGAGGATCTTACGTGGTCAGTACACATAAACAAAACAGTGAAGAAGGCGCAGCAGCGCCTCTTCTTTCTCAGGAGACTGAAAAGATTCGGCATGAGCCCCCGCATCCTCAGGACCTTCTATCACTGTGCCATTGAGAGCATCCTCACTGGATGCATCACCACCTGGTATGGCAACAGCACCGCCTACAACTGCAAAGCTCTCCAGCGAGTAGTGCGGTGCTCTGAACGGATAATTGGAGGTGAGCTTCCCTCCCTCCAAGACATCTACAGGAAGCGGTGCCTGAGGAAAGCGGGGAGGATCATCAAGGACTCCAGTCACCCCAGCCATAAACTGTTCAGACTACTTCCCTCAGGAAGGAGGTTCTGCAGCATCCGGTCCCGTACCAGCAGACTGAGAGACAGCTTCTTCCACCAGGCCATCAGACTGCTGAACACGTCATAGACACCTCACCTTCACTACTGGAACTTTAACATTATGCACTCCATACTGTACAGTAATGCCACTGTTTTGCACATGTCTCAACTCTGTATATTTTTATATATTTTATTTATTGTTTACTCTATTTAATTTGTAAAATATGTGTACACACACACACACACGTAGAAAAATATTTAGTATACACATCCAGAAATGCATATACTATTATATATTGTACATATATTTATTAGTTTCAGATGTATTTTGCTTGTTTACATTATTGTATTTTGCACAACTCTGTTGCTTGTGAAGCTCGCACACAAGAATTTCACTCACATGTGCTGTACCAATGTACCTGCACATGTGATGTGACAATAAAAGTGATTTGATTTGAAGAATTGCCTTAATTCTTTGTGGCATAAAGATCCTTACCAAAAAAGTGGAAGAACTGTGAAAAGGGTTCAGCCGCGCACAGTTTTAGTTCATTTTGCACTTAAAATATAATGTAGTAATAGCTCTGCTCAGCAGTGACTCTCTGCTCCACAGGTCTGGTTCCAGACATTGCATTAACTGCCTCAAGGGCAAACTGCTCTCTGCTTACTGTACTAACTGCATAAACCTTTATTTTAATATATAATCCAGACTCAAAAAATCTGTCGGGAGTCAGATATGCTGAGGTAAAGTGTTGGGAAGCTGAGCCACCAAGGTAAATGCCACGAGAATCCCACGCAGTCATAACTGAGACATTTGCCGCAAAAACATCTGTGACTGTGATGGGTAGCATAAGCTCCTCCCATCATGCTCATCGCCATCACTCTGGAAAAATTCAGCATTTTGGTTTCTATGGTGGGCAAAAGCTGTCAATAGCACTGTGTAGGCTGTGTGCCAGAGTATTTAATACAGAGGCAGGAGAGCGCAGCAGGTCAGGTAAAAAGTCAGCTTTTTGTTACTATTGGCAACTGCTTTCAAACAAAAACAAAATCTCTTTTGGCTTTTTGTGCAGGTGTAAAGCATGAGAGCAGCACTCTACTCTTTCAGTCTAACATGTGAAAATACCATGATGACTTGCACATAGCAGCCATTGTGTGAAACTAATTAAGCACAGCATTTTCGTTATTTGAGTCTAACATTCAGGTGCAACTCAGTAAAGAATTGCTGATGGTCAATCCAACCAGACAAAAAAGTAGTTCATTATACAAACTCACTCTCTGTTGGACCACGCTCTTCTGTATTTGAAGGAAACAAATGACTTCATTTGTTAATGATAATAATAATAATGGATTGCATTTATATAGCGCTTTTCAAGGCACCCAAAGCGCTTTACAATACCACTATTCATTCACTCTCACATTCACACACTGGTGGAGGCAGCTACGGTTGTAGCCACAGCTGCCCTGGGGCAGACTGACAGAAGCGAGGCTGCCATATTGCGCCATCGGCCCCTCTGGCCAACACCAGTAGGCGGTAGGGTAAAGTGTCTTGCCCAGGGACACAACAACCAGGACAGAGAGCCCGGGGATCGAACCGGCGACCTTCTGGTGTTAATGAGACCTTTTACAATAATAACAAAAAACCCTGGGATGTTAAATCGTGTTGCCATTCAGTACACACTCTGGCTTACATAGAAAAACGCTTTGATTTTGTGAATTTGTTTCACATGGTAATAGCACGTCCTTTGTGATCCCTCATATGAGTCTCTGCTCACTTAGCCTGGCAATAGCAGGCACCTAATCTTTTCCCACTCAGCAGCTGAATTACCTCATGGTGGGGTGAGGGTGACCAATCCATTAGAGTGAGTTGATCATGTGTGTGTCTGTGTTTCTATCAAAGCAATTGTTGGAACTTAAAACTAATAACTTTATTTAACCAGGAAAAACAACCCATTGAGATTTAAAATCTCATTTACAAGGTTGACATTATCATTGTGAGAGAGCTTTCCAACTAGAAATATGTTTGTTTGTTTTTTTAATGAAGTATAAACCCTTTAAGTACTGGAGACAGAAAAAGGAATGCAAACAACATGTCTGACACGTTTCAGGTAAGGAACAACCCACACAGCCAGAGTTATGCAAATGCTACTTCTTTGCTGTCTTTGTCCTGTTTTCCTCCTCTCTTAACAACAGGTAAGGGCAGATGGCCGCCCAACTCTGAGCCTGGTTTTACCAGAAGCTTCTTCCTGTTAAAAGGGAGTTTTTCCTCTCCTCTGTCACCAAATCATCTTTTTCCCTCTTTTCCTCTTCTGTTGTAGGTTTTTTACCATACAATATAAAGCGCCTTGAGGTGTCTGTTGTTGTGATTTCATGCTACATAAATAAAACTGAACTGAACAAAATTTTCCAATATGCCCCACTCTGACCCATTTGGTCATAGCCAAAAGCATTTAACATCATGCACTTGGCCACTTGAGCTTTCATTTAGAAAAGAAAAATTCAGAACATATTATGTAAACAGGTTATGTGTTTAGCATACATTACCCCAGTGATTTAGCCAGGTAAAAAGAACAATTCTGCTGCGATCCTGGTCCTTGCTTGGAAGTGAGGATGAATAGAGCTTATTTTATGTTATCCTCAGGCTTTTTGAGTAGGTTACAGGCTTTGGTTAGAAATATGAACTTAGGTTACAAAAAGTCCATGTTTACTGTCTGGCATTTAGGTATCCAAGGACCAAATGAAAAGCTGCCAAATCAGAATCTAACTTGCATATACAAGTTTCTGCTCAGACCAGACAAAATTGCACCACTTCTTGCTTCCATATGTTATATTCTATAGCTATTTAGCCTAAGGTCAGAATAACATCTTTTCAGCTTTCAGCAAGCATTTTGCTGTCACCAGGGCTGGACTGGGACAAAAAATTGGCCCAGGCATTTAGAGACCGGTCCACCAGGTATTCTAGGAAAAGCCATAAAGCCTTTGAATGAAAACAGATGCTGTTGTTACAGTGATGTACAGTCTTGTTGCTATATGTATGATTTCTATACATTTTACATCAAATTAAAACTTTGGTTGTAAGATTCAGATAATTATTTAATAAAAGCGAGACATTTTAAATGAGAATAAGAAAGAAAAGTATTTCTTTGTGCCCCCCTCTCCCTGTTAATGCCCTACCTGCCCCCTGGCAACAACTTTGCTAGACCCGCCCCTGCACAGTTACCAGCTGTCAGCTACTTAGAAAAGGATCCTGGTGTTATTTGTCTCTCAGAAACAGTTCATAACTTCAACTCATTCATGTCACCTAAAAGGTAAACCTGTTTCTCCATCACCTGTTCAGCTCTGATGATTCAGTAAGGACATCTCCTGGTTTCATCTTCATGTTTCCCTCTCACCTATCCAACCGAATCATGACCAGCAGCTTTTACAGCTGTGGCTCCAGCAAACATAGCAAATATATTTTTGCTCCAGCAAATATTTAAAAAATTCTAACAACAACTGATCAATCTTAAACGGGCTGCTGTTGTTCCGCTGGTTTCGTCTTTCTGGCGCAAAGTGGACGATAAACAAACGATGGGATTTGCAACAGAAAAGCCAATCAGCTGATCATTGATCAGTTTCATTGAAGTAGCAACAGGAGAGGGAGGGGAGAGAATGAGAGAAGAAGAGGCAGCTGTGCAGCATAAAACACAGCAGAATAACTCCAGCTTTGTGTCTTTTTCCATTCTAGCTGAAGTACGGGACAAACTGTGTTTCTTTTCAGCTAAACAAACGCGTAATATTTTCTCTGAATAGGAGACGATTCCATTTTTTACGGGACGGTTGGCAACTCTACTAACTAACCTTATGAAATAAAATAAGTTCACTATCAGTAACATCATAGCACCCACCAGCTGTATAGAAACTCCGTCATGCTAGCTAGCACGCAGTAGAGTTATTGTAACTGACTGTGAAAAAGTCAGCACAACGAAAATAAACTCCACCTAAACTTGGTTTATATCTGACCCAGATAGACTGCAGGTCATAACTTCTTACCTGAAGTTCAGTTCACCTGACACTCGGACCGGCGGCCGCCTCGGGTCTCTCCTCCTCCTGCCTCCCCTTTCCCTCATCCACCTGCTGGCCTCTGTGGAAGCTCCGCCATAGCCACCACCAAACAACTGAGTTATTTTTACACATCGGCCAGCATCTGGCCAATCCACCACCTTTCATTGTTCATGCCGTTACAGAAAAAAACATCGGCCCATAAAAACGAAAAATCACCATCCGCCCACCGAGCGATGGCCAGTCCAGCTATGGCTGTCGCTGACCATTTGTCTGAGAATGATTGCATATGGATTTTCTTTGAAAATAGCAATTATGCACATGTACTCCAGGTGCCCGTTCTCTTTTAAGACCTCTACTGCTGATGTTAAACCTGAAGGGACGAACATGTCAAGAATTTAAAGCCTTGGGATAACTTGGACCTTTTACTGTTAGCTCTGGACAACTCATAGTATGCAATCTATATTTAATCTTTCCAGTGATCGTTCATTCAGTGGTGAAAAAAACGACTGACTCAGGTCATGTCTCTGTATACAAAAACGGCCAGGAACAGACTGACCAGCGTTCCTGTAGTATCAGGAGTATATAACAAGGAAACACTTTGACATTGTGCTCTTTTGTCCATTATTGTCAAATAATACTTGCACTACACTAGTAATTATGTTTATTTCATAACCAAGAAATTGTGCTTCATTCATAATGCACATGAAGATGCTTGTTTCAGTGAGGAGAAAAACACAACATGTGTGTTGATTCTCACTGTCACCATTTTCTAATGTTAAAATGACTTCGGGCCAACAGTACAGTCCTATTTTTTTCCTATTTTTCATTTCTGGCTGAAGATACAGTGTAGATGCCCCAATTTTAATGCCATTAGGTGGCATGTTTAGGTTCACCGAAAGTATTACAATAACTATTCTTTTGCAGTGCTTATAATGACCAGATTTGCATTTACTACAAGTTTTATTCAGAGCAGATAGTAAACCCAAATGTAAACATTGTGTGCTTTAAAAATATATGCTACTCCCAGGTTCATCTTCTAGTCCAGTGCAGATCAGACTCTTGATGGTAAACAGTTTGTGCTGTTTTAATAGAAAATTATCGCATTTCCCTGACTGTTGGTTATATTGAACCTTTTGGAGCAAGCCTTTCTGAAAACTTGAGGCACTAAAAAGCAAGCATTTTCTCACTCTCACTAGGTGTTTCATTTTTAAAGGAAAGTTAATACAGACAGGAGAAGTTAGTCATGAAAGCATGTGGTCCTAAAAGTTAAACTATTTTTTCTCATCTCCATGTTTTTCCCAAGACAATTGGGAAATAATAGAAAGCGATAGATACAGAATGCCTATAAATATGTACATGATCGTTGGTGCATTTTTTAATAGTTTTTTCAAATGGGATATTTCTGAACTATGAAACTACATATTTTATATTGATGCCTTTCTGAACAACGCACTAATGCAAAGGGTCTCATGCTTTGTGTTGTGTGTGAACATGGTAACAATGCCGTGCTTGCTTTTCCTTGCTTTCACAAAACATATACTGTAGCGCACAATGAAAAAATATATACACTACTGATCAAAAGTTTTAGAACACCCCAATTTTTCCAGTTATTTATTGCAGTTCCAGTCCTTCAACTTCATTGAATAGCTTGAAATGGTACAAAGGTAAGTGGTGAACTGCCAGAGGTTAAAAAAAAAGAAAAATAATGTACGTTTCAGAATTATGCAAAAGGGCCCTTTTCAGGGACCATACAATGGGCTGTTCTGTAGCAGTGGAGGTTGATCAAGCCTTGAAAGCTGGTGCTACTAATTCCTACAGGTGTTCCACCTTTCTGGATTTCTTAAAACCCCCTCTGTCTGCATAATAGCAGGAACACACTGTGCTACTATGCCCTCGTGAGCATCAGATGAACGGTATTATACTGCAGAAAGTAGTGAGTTGCTACAAAAATGGCGAGAAAAAGTAAATTAACAATGGAAGAGAGACAGATCATCATAACGCTTAAAGACTTAGGTCTTTCCTACAGAGAATTTGCAAAGAAAGTCAAGGTGTCAGTGAGTACAGTTTCCTTCACCATCGAAAGGCACTCTGAAAATGGGAAAACTCTGACAGGAAGCAACCCGAAGCCACAACTGAATCAGAGGACAAGTTTCTGAGAGTTAACAGCTTGCGTTATAGGCGGCTCACAGGACAGCAGCTGAAAGCACAGTGGTCGTAGCAAGCAAGTCTTAGTTGTTGTTTTTTTGTTTGTTTGTTTTTTTCAGTCGTTGCAGACGGGACAGACATGACTGGGGGATAGGACAGGGAGAAAGAAAGAATGAAAGAAAGAGAGGGAGAGAAAGATAAAATAGAGGGGAGAAGAGATGGTGAGAAAGGGCGGAAGAGAAAAAAAAGCAAACAAACAAAAAAGAAAAAACCACCCGGATCACCTGTCGAGACAACAAAAAAGAGCAACATAACAAACATAACAAATACAAAACATCACAATAAACTAGCTAACAGTAGATACTAAATATTAAATATTATTGTGGAGCACGCAAGACGACAGCGCACAATGTGCTTTGAGGTAGCAGCCAAGAAAGGTAGTTTGTGTCTGTGCACACCTGTGTGGAACAGCGCACTTGTATTCAAAAGGTTTCTCCATGTAACAATCTGCTAGGGCAGACCTTCCCAAAGTGTGGGGCTCAGAGCCATGGCAGGGGGGGCATGGGATGAAAAGGGGGGGAAAAAAACAAAACGCTTGGACACTGCCAGCACGAGGCGCCTACAGAAACGCAAAGCAGGAGATGAAGAATCTCTGAATATGTTTCCAAACCAACTTCATTCTAAGCCAAAGACTAGAAAATATGGTGAAGCTTATCTTGTCTTTGGTTTCACCTGCACAAGTGCCGAGGTAGGTCTCCCTGCAGAATTGGTTTTCCCTTCGTCGGGAGCAGCGCTGGGGTGTTTAAATCACGGACAAACAGGATCCCACATTCTTGATTTTTAGTTCACTTCTTGTAATGACTAACTACTCCTGACATTTTGGAGATGTTTGCTCTTTATACAGTAAAGTTACAGCTGGATACAAATAATATCAGGCTGATCCTGCCACGATTTGTTCCCTTGGTTCAAATCACGGACAAACAGGATCCCACAGCCGTTTATGTTTTTAAACCCATTTTGCACCGAGGCATTTTTGGAAAAATGTATTGACAGCAATGTTGAATATTATTACACAGGGAAAAAAAAACAACTACATGTAAAATTATCACACCGTGACACCTCTGCCTTTGTAAATGGAGGGACAGTAACTGTGTGTGTGTATGTAAGCATGTAAAACCTGCAGACAGTCAGATTAACAGTATTTTGTCTCAATCTGCCATTCTGCTATTCATCTCATGTAAACAATAACGTGGCGCACAGCGTGACGTGAAAAAAGGCACATACCTTTGACGTTGCATGACAAACTCTGTATTCCTCGTCCACACGTAAACGCAAAAAAGGAGTTTTAAAAAAATCTCAGTTTTCGGTGATTCGAAACGCCGTTTATGTGTGGACGAAACAGCTGCGCTTTCAAAAATACTCGTGTAGGTGCGGATGTAGCGTAAAAAAGTTAGTAGTTTATTTTCTTACTACCTGTAATTTATTGCAGATTACTTGCATTTGCTTAATTGTTTGCTAAATGTTTGAGGTGTGAAATAAACCGCAATGGAGCAAAATATGGGCGTGCACATGCACGCGCGAACATTTTTCTTGTAAAACAAAGGGGGGCCCAGCAAAAAAAGTTTGGGAACCACTGTGCTAGGGAGTGTGGGGAGCCATAGCCCCGTCCCCCAGGGCATGAAGCAGGTATGGAGGAGATCCAGGCCCCAGACATCCAGAGGCCCCAGAGTACAAGGACCCAAGGAGGACCACCAAAGGGGGGGGGGACCATGCCACCCTCCTGGGAAGAGCTGAGGAGAGCCTCAGGTGAGTAGTCACCCAGCAGCCATGGAGCAGAGGCCGGAGGGGGTTGCAGTGACGTGCCCGCGGGCTCTGCCAGCAGCCAGCTGTGCCAGAGAGGACCGAGCCCCAGGCCCAGGGGCCTGGGGGCGCCCCACCCCCGAGAAGGGGCCCAGCTGGGCCACAGGCACCAGGCCCCGCCAAGCGGCCACCAGGAGTGAGCCGGTACATACATGAGCTCCCAGCCCCTGACACCAAGAACCACCAGCGCACCAAATTCTGAGGGCATCAGCCACCGGCAGGCAGTGTGGTGAGGGAAGATAGGCCTTCATACCTTGGAGAGCCTGAGGTGTTCCCAGAGAGGTGGAGTCTGAGACCCAACCTGACATATAGACACAGACGAACATGCGAACGCAGACACAAACGTGCATTCCCACCCCCATATACACATAAGCAAACATTCGGCACTCACCCAACGTGTAGCAAGTCTTAGTTTTTAACAGTCAAGAGAAGACTTCGAGCTCGAGTCGCAGCAAGAAAGCCCTTGCTAAGGCATCACAAAAAGACAAAGAGGCTTGCCTGGGCCATGAAACACCGCTATTGGACTACTGAAAACTAGGAGAAGGTATTATGGACTGATGAATCAAAATTTGAAATCTTCAGTTCATCACGCAGGATCTCGAGTAGGCGAAAGGATGGTTCCACAGTGTCTGGCATCAAGTGTGAAACATGGAAGAGGAAGTGTGATGGTCCAGGTGTCGGTGACTTGTACAGAGTGAGGCACCTTGATCCAAAACAGCTACCACAGCATTCTGCAGCACCATGGAATAACCTCTGGTATGTGCCTAGTTGGTCAGGGGTTCATCCTACAGCAAGATAATGACTCAGAACATAAGTCCAAGCTATGCCAGAACTACCTCAGGAAAAAAAACCAAGATGGTTTCCAGACTTAAACCCCATCCAGCTGGATGAACTGGACAGAAGAGTGAAAGAGAAGCAAGCTACAAGTGCCACACATTTATGGGAACTTCTGCAACAGAAATGGAAGGAACTTTCTGAAAAATATTTTATTTCTATTATCATTTCAGAGTGCAATGAGACATTAAACTGCATAATTTTCAATAAAAAAAAAAACTGGAGCAATTGAGGTATTCTAAAGCTTTTGACCAGTAGTGTATAGATAGATAGATAGATAGATAGATAGATAGATAGATAGATAGATAGATAGATAGATAGATAGATAGATAGATAGATAGATAGATAGATAGATAGA
>NW_024582546.1:89837-97707 GCF_018398535.1 Haplochromis burtoni
GATAGATAGATAGATAGATAGATAGATAGATAGATAGATAGATAGATAGATAGATAGATAGATAGATAGATAGATAGATAGATAGATAGATATTCCTGCAGTACACAAGGAAGATGCAGAGATGCACAGGTAGAGGGAAATAGAAAAACAAACAAAAGAAAAAGGTACTAGTAGCACAGGCAAGGACTACCTCTGCCAAACATTTCCTCCTGTGAAATAAATGAGGAAGATTAAATTAGGAGGGTAAATGCTGCCAAATCTTCAGATTACATCCTTCTATCCATCTACAAAAGAAAAAAAGAACCCTACTTGTTTTTTTGCTTTAACAAATCACCTACATCTACACCTCGACACAGCATGCTTTATGACAGCAATAAAGGTGGAAATGGGCAGAGATTCAAAGCAGTGGGGTCCTGATAGCACTGACTGGAATCCATGCCAGGATTATTTGTAGGTGGTACAAATGATCAGACAGATTCCTGTTAGCTTGCAGGGAATCTTTTTCATTAACATGATGGAGGAAGAGAGACAATTAGGCAATCTGTCCTGCGCTACAAAATTACAAGAGGAGCGATATGAAGCAGAACGAAGAAGTTGAAAGGAGGATTACAAGTGTACAGACAGAAAAAAAGAGATACACTTTCATAATCAGGATTTATAGATTAATCAGTAATAAATGTCTGCCTGTTGTAACAAGACGATGATGATTAAATAGGGCTTGCTTACTTGCACTACAGCAAAGAGGAAAGATGCAAAGTTTAGTGGTTTTTAGATACACTTTCAGGCCAGTTAAAGTACATTTTACTGATTTCCAGAGGTGAGAAGCAACAAAGCACAAACACTTCTTTAGTGTACTTAAGTAGTATTTTCAGGTATCTCTATATTAAATGGGTATTTATTTTTTCTGACAACTTTCTAATCCTTAAATTTTCAAAACAGGCACGTTACTTTAGGTTTAACACATCACATGTATCAAACTGATTTGAGCCTAAAATGAGGGAGCAGAGGAAGAGGAGAGGCTATATTTAAAGGTGCCGACTGATATTTGACCAACTGTAAATTTAAAGCTGATGTATAATGGTCTCGTTTTCATATCCAACATTTTGTATTGTGTTAGTGAAGTCGTGTTTTTTTCATATTGTGAAACATCATTCAAAACAAACTGACTTCTACTAACTTCATGTTACTTCAAGGTTGATGGGTGGTATACTGTGTTGTAAAGACAATATAAACAGTACACTCGAGTGTAGGGAAAATTAGCCAAGATGGGTTGTGAGATATTGGGTTACATCTTGTTGAATTCAGTTGTGTAAATCCATAAAGAGCAGTACAGCTCAAGGCAGCAGCAGCACAGGTCAGCTGATCACAAAGAAATGATTGTGAGTTGTGATTTTTTTAACCACACTGACCCACTATAACCAATCTTGGGGTGCCCCACCTGCCAAATCTCACTTTAACTGTTGATTTTTTCTGTTTCGGTTAGGAAGCAAAGTCAAAATAATCCCCATGTTATTTTGTTAATATGGCATAAAGATCAGCTAGTGTTGCACAGTAATAGCTGGTAAAAATATTCTTTCTGACTTTGAGTAAGCCTGTAATTTTTCACTTTTTACTTGGGTAAAAAAGAAGAATGCCTGAAACTTTTGCCACTGTTGCTGATCTCATAATGACCCAGAAATGGAATAACTTTAAGATTCTTTGTGTAAAATCCAAAAAAAGTCACTTGACACTAGAATCTTTTACATGAACTTTTACATGAACTTCACTAACATCCTCCTATCCTATTTTGTATGTGTAGAGCTCACAGCGCTTTTATTCACATATGAAAACCTCCAATGTGCAAGGTGCTAGTGGGTGAACTACCAAATATATGTTTTTTAAAGTCCACATCAGTTCTCTGTGTTGCCTGACAGTTTTCCGTGCTGCTTTCAATTTCCTGCAAGGTTTGATGGCAAATTACTGAGAAAATGCAAAAACCACTGCAGTTCTCACTACAAGCTCATAAAATAAAGGGATATTTACATCTGCAATTGCTTCTAAATTCTGATAACCACTAAGTAAAATGTTGAAAACTGCGGTTTAGTTTTCATCCATTATACCCATTTTCAAGTAAAATTTTCAAAATTACACATTTTGCTGACCCACCCATCAACCCTACTCTAGCTTCGCTTTTTTGTGAACTCCATCTGCCAGTGAATGAAAGAACTGCAGTAAACTGGTATTTGTGAGTGCGCTGTTGTTCTATTTGACCACATTTAAAGCTAGACTCCATTTGGAATCTGGCCTTGAAGAGAAATAGTGTTTGCACCACAGGAAGCATCTGTTCTCTGAAAATGACTTCATATTCCTTTGCTGCTACTCTGTGTTACCATGCAGAGCATTTAAACGAGTTAATGACTCCAAGTAGATGCTGTTGTGCTTCTGCCAGAAGTTAAAGGTGTCCCTTGTTGATGAGCTTTGAATCACACACACTGTTTCTCTGCTTATGTATGCTTAAGCAGAGAAGGTTTCCTTTTAGCGAAGCCTCACTCTGCAGTGTACCTGCATCCTGCCACGTGGACAGCCAGACTGTGTTTGATGTGTGTGTATGACTCAAACATACTAAAAAGAAACAAACCTTTTCTTTGGTAAAGAACTATCTAGTCAGTGTCATACTTTTCCCCTCAGTATTTCTAGCCTACTTAATGGTTACTACCAACTTCGCTCAGCATATCCAATTAACATTGTGACTGGTGTTGTGATGCAGCAGGTACAGTATGTCCTCACAATGGTAACCTGTGTATAAAAGGTTTTCTACCTTTCTTCTTCCTATTCTCAATATGGAGTGCTTCATTATTAGTCAACTAATTAAAAGAAACATGCTACATGCAGCTTATACGCACCACTTATGCTAAACAAAGACAGGATAAGAGTCTGCAGCCATGCCAACAGCTCTCAGAGGTTGTACTGCTTGGAGAAAGAAAAGCATACTGCAATATGGAAAGAGGTTTGAAGTTCAGTAATGAGCCTGTTACTGAGGAGTAAATATAAATAAGATATAAACTATAATGGTAGCAGCTTTTATGTAACATCTGCCATCACAGTTTAATCTGATAAACCTTCATCATATTCCACAAGAAATATAGACAGCCTGCAGACAAGTACACACCAACATCAGTACAGCACCTTTGTTTCATGAATTGTCCACGGCAACATCAAACAGTACAATTAAAATTAAAATGAGTAAATAAAATAAAAAGCAATGTGCTACTACTTGATAAGACTCATAATGCTGGTTAAGTGATGACGTATAGAGTCTCTGTTAGCTGCTGAAGCCTCTCCTGTGTTTGCTGAGGCTCTTGTCTTTTCAATGGGCTGCAGTGCTGTATTTCCTCTTATCGGAAGAGACACGGTCCTTGTCATTCTCTTGTACACCATTATATGTGGATGCCTTTAAGCTAAGCTTTTACATCTTTGCTACATATTCTGGGCTTACAGTGACTCCAATTTTCAATAATGAGTCAAAATGTGTCACTATTAAACCAAGTACGATTTCAGTGCGTATGTTTAAGTTTAGAATCTTGATTTTTGGTAGTAAATTCATTCAAACAGTGTAGCGTGATACAGCATTAATGACTAAAATGAAGCTTATGCAAAAGTTCAATAAGAAAGATCAGTAGTCACACATCTGTCTGCTTCCCAGATGTTAGGTGGCTAATCTAACTTTTATATCCCTTCCACTTTCCCATGCTGTCAAGCTCCTCCAATCTCCACCTCTCCTAGACTCCACAGGATCCTGGCCTAATTCCTATCACCGCTGGGATTCCATTCTGCTGTGCGGTGTTCAGTTCCTAACAATGACCCCTCCCTACTGAACTCTGCTGAATGTTGTCTGAAACACTCTTGGTTGCAGTTTAGTCTGTTTTGTTGTCTTCTTCCAGCCATATATTGAAACTTGTCTCTGCATATTGTTTCAATGCTGAATCAAGTGTAGCAAATGGTTTACCAGCCACTAAAAAACATATAAATTACTCATCTTGTGCTGTAAATGGAGTCTTGTCAGTGACTCTCATGCTGAAGCTTTGTTTTGGTTTCTTGTCTTTCTTTCATGTTGGTGTTTGTTTGTGTCCACTGTTCATCCATACTACTGCACCACAATGACCATCAGTTTGTATTTTCTTTGTTTCTGATGAAAAATGTAACCCTCATCCTAAAACTTTAACCATTATTAAACACATTGCCAATGCCGCCCCTACAAAAGAAATTTCTGTACCAGCATAGCGGTAACGCTCTTTGCTGTCTCTTATGTCTGCTTAACATTTCAAATGATGTCATACTGAGATGTAGCTAATGCTCCGAAAACCTGGTATTTAGTTGTTTTTTATATAAGAGCTTTTAGGTGCTTTGTCACTTTTGTTGTTGTTGTCAGCCAGATCATGTTGTACACATTGTAAAGAACTCATGCAATTCAGTTGTGGTATTGTAACAGGATGCCACCACTGCAGGTCAGGTCACTTTAGGAAATTACTTCTCTCCTAGATGTTCCATGATAAACTGTAAGTGGTGTTAAGTGGAAGTGTTTAGGAACCACATCAACTCGGGAGCAAAGTGCCCACACAAGTCACTGTGTGTTGAGCTGCATTGTGCATGAAAGTTGCCAGCTACTCTAACATTAACTTCAGCTTCAAAGCTATGTGCAGGAGATTCACGGCATACAGTCTCTTCAATGTGTAGATATCCATTTTGTCCATATACTATATGCCTCATTTTAATTAGTAAATGGAGTGGTTCTTGGAGTGGTTCTTATATGATGCGTTTCTACTTAAGCTCTCAAATCGCTTTATACAAACTGTCTCATTCCCACAAAGCTATGCGGGCCACATTCTAAGTGCTTTCTCGTTAGCATTCACACTCACATGAACACATTCAGAATTAATGATGCGTTCTTTCTCAAGGAAAGAGAAAGATACTCAGCGCTAATGTATCCTTAGCACATAGACTGAAGTCGCCAGGAATCAAACCACCAACCTTCTGATTAATGACCTGCTCTACCTCCTGAGCCACTCAGCACATGAGAACAGATATTCTGCACATTTTATTAGGCTTTGAAGACTGCTTTTACCTCTAAATTGCTCTCAGTGTTTGTCTCTTGTGAGGAAGTCATTTGGAGTGCAATGTCAGACTAACAGGTGAAAAAGTCAATGTTTAGAGTGCGAGCACAATGTGCATGAAAGAGTTGCCTTCACCTCCATATGCAGTTGGAAATTCTTGTGTTGCCGAAATGTTGTAGTTGGTGTATGCTTAGCAGAATCAAAAGAACTGGACTTTGAATTTAATGGTTTCCTTTTTTAAAATAGAATGATTGTAAAGTATTTAAAGTATGGGGCCATTCACCTGAACATTATTCTGGTTAATAATTCGCATGTCATGTGTCAGTCTCTCACCTGAACTGAACACAGCAGAAAATGAAACACTTACTTGAACTTTTTCCTTTTTTTTAAAACTCTGACTTTCTCTCAGTAGGGAGTTTACACTACCTACTATCCACCCCTGGAGCAGGGAATTGAATCTTAATTACCAAGAAGCTCCATCTTACGTTTCATGTATGAGTGACCTCATTCGTTTCCTAACTCCCTGCAACATATATGGTGGGCCAAGAACTCGCATTCCTCACATCAGCTGTGCTAATACCGTAAAGATCCAGCTTAATGGGTTGTTTGTTGAGTGGAACATTCTTATGATATGCTAATTCTAAACCATATCAGAATTTCATTATAAAATTGGCTCTTAAGGCTGGCACTTCCGCCCATGTGTCACTGTAGTGTTGTGTCACCTGTGTTGGCTCAGTTCAGTTAATTATCTTCTAAAGTCATGGATCACTGGGGGGTTTCTGATTGCTTATAACAATGCTGGGAGGAGTATCAGGCTATTTAAAACTGCTTGGATACATGAATGATTCATTTTGTTTCATTTTAACTTAATGTAACCAGCCCTGTACTTATATTACGTATACATTGTAGTTTGCTTGGAATCATTCCCACATAAATTGCCCAGAAATATAAAACAGGGAATCAGTTGCTACTTTTTATCTGTGACTCTTTGGTTTCCCTCAGCAGAAGAGCTGTGAACGTTGGGCACAATGACACAAACTTAGTGTTGACTTTTGGGTTTGGGGGATTTATAAAAAACAACAAACATACAGTTTCTTTCCCTTTTCTGATCAAATCACAAGGCCATGAGTCAAACTGAAATGCCACCACATTAGATCGGCTGATGGCATCAAATTTTGTATCTGACTTTGTATCAGTGTCATGTCTGTTGTCATCAGTGCTTGCTTTGTTTTGTGTTGCCATCCTGCTGCTGCAATATTCTTCAATATTCTGTGGAAGGGCAGAATGTCCCAAAAGAGAGACAGGCCACCAAATATCATAATAAAATATCGATCTTCTGTTAACTACAGTGTTATTGACTGAACAATTTTGGAGATCACTGACTATGTTAAGAATCTGAAGCATAATTTTAAGAATTCAACTTTCTTTCCTTTACCCTCTCATTACTGTCATCACTGCTGACAACCCCAAATCTAACCCTGCAATATGCAAATGAAGCCCCAACCCAAGGCAATCAGAATGTAGAATTATTGTTTTTATTAAGTTGTTGTCAGAAGTCTTGGCAACCAGGGACCAATGAAAGCAATCATTTTAACTTAAACACACCCAAAACGTTTTCATTAGGGTCAGGGTTACCAGCTAAGATGCCTTAAACAGCTTCTAATTAAATCATTTCAGCAATGTAATCGTGCTGTGCTGTGTTCACACTGGCACAGTGGTGGCATCTCGTTCCTTCATTCTGATTTATTTTTCTTTGTCATCATTACTCCCATCTGAGTGTACCAATCTGGAGATGCCTCACTAAACTACTGGAGGGCTTTACATTTGAAACTATAATGTCCCGAGTTTAAGAGGGCAAATTAGAGTAGATCAAAGAGAAACCCTGGACCAACATATGATCAGTTACACTGATTAAACAGGGAGAAATTAAAATCCTACCACTAATTACATTTTAGCTTTAAGTAGAGGCTTATAAGGCCTTTATCTTATGTGGCAGGGGAAAATAAAGGCTCTGGTCACTGTTTGTGGAAATATGATTATATATGTTTGTTTATTAGTGTATGTGCTGTCACAAAAGATGGCCAATCAGACACTGAGAAAATAAAACTAAGCAGTATTGTATCAAGGCAAAACTACTCTGTACCAACTTTTAAGCCTGTGACAGAGGACACATAAATTACAGCACTGTATTACAAATATGTCACTTCAATTTCATAAACACACCATGAAGTCAAGGTATTAGAGGATCTGGTGCTAAGCCTTAAAGCTGGTAGTGTTTTCCAATTTCACAAAACCAAAGGTGTGATGTTCCAACTTATTCACACCTTCCTGGGACATCTTGCCTCCCAAAACCTTGCATAAGATCTATCAGAGAGAGAGAAGAGCCTTAGAGCAGAGAGCTCTTGTGATGTATGTGTGTGTGTGTGCGCACGCGCGTGCGTGTGTGTATGTGTGTGATTGTAGCTAGCTATCAACCTAGCTTTGGGACTTTGGTTTTCAAATTGCAATTGGCTGAGGTTCGAGGGTATTATTCTCCTCTTTTGTTTGGCACACACAGTGATGTAGTCTCTTCTATGTCCTCCTTCTGTCTCTCTGACACACACATGAGCAATCTGTCACACACACCAACCTCCCAGTTGTTTTCCTCTCGCCACAATAAATTTATCAGCCTGTCCCAGCAGACGAGATTCAGCCCAACTTCCTAGACAACCCCAGAAGCTAGAATCCACTTTGTGTGTGTGTGTGTGTGTGTGTGTGTGTGTGTGTGTGTGTGTGTGTGT
>NW_024582546.1:97727-115141 GCF_018398535.1 Haplochromis burtoni
GTGTGTGTGTGTGTGTGTGTGTGTGTGTGTGTGTGTGTGTGTGTGTTCGTGTTCGAGTGAAAAGTTGCTGAAAAACTAGCAAGAGAGAAAGAGGGAGAGACAATGAATACTAACACCTGCTCTTAAAGCTCTGAAAGTCAAACAATATTTGTCATGTAGATTAGCCTCCTCTCTTTTTTCTGCATTCATTTTTCATCCCAACTCGCCTCATGCTAGGTGACTGGTAGTGTGTGAACGTGAAATTGGATTGTGAGTGTTCCCTAAAATTAGATAAAACTTTGATGATCCCCTGAATGCAGTCATGCCTGTGGCTGAGCAATCTATGCCTGCCTGTGCTTTGGTCTGCCCTTTGTTGGTGTGTTACAAACTGGGGAGCCTTTCCGGATATTTTCTTAGCTCATTACTCAAACACACAGGGCTGCAGATGTACTAAGGGCCTCATATTCTATGACAAACAACACAAAGTTAAGCTCCTGACAAAACCCATAAAGTCAGCAGAACAAGAAAAGCCATGCAATTACACATCCTCCTCCTGTCTGTGCTCCTTGTCAGCGCCTCTTTATAAAGACTTAACACGCAGCAAAAGGAAGTAAAAGAAACCTTGCAAAGTCAGGTGCTGTCAAAATGAGCCTAAGTGAATGCACAAAAATGCTGTTTAGCAACATAATGTCACTTAAAGAGCAATTTCAACCTATATGTCAGCACACACACACACAATCTGCTAATCTCTGTGAGGAAACTCAAGATGCTCACAAAAAAACTGCCAGAAACCCATCTCCAATTAAATTCTGCCTACATATTCCAAGTCATTAAGAAGTGAGCTGGTGATGTGTTGAGATGTAGCAAAGGAGAAAAAAAAAACAATGCTTTATCCAGTTTAGGAAATGATGTCCGAGTTATTCTGCATCATTGCCATCATTATATGACACACCTGTGTCTTGCTTTCTATGACGAATAGGTCGGCTTGCTGGAAAACAACAAGAGTGAGATTGTTAACCTGATTGAGGCTCTCTCATTGTTTCTCAGCATGCTCAAGTATAACCTTCACTTTCCTGTAAATTGGTCAGAAACCATGGCTTTGGCAAGAAATTTTGGCAGTGACGAACAAGCTTTTCATGTATTCTGTAGCTTCTGTGTTTTTATTTTTTGTTTGTTGTTTTTGAAAATTTTCAAGTTTCAAAAACCTTTATTGGCAGTAAATCAAATTTTTAATCTGGACTATGATTGTACTACATTATGTTTATACAGCATCGGCTTAAATACTAAATTCTACAAAGTAACATCAAATGTATTGTGTGCCTATCATTTGCACATAGATTGAGACAACATTTAACTTTTTTAATAACTACATACTTTCCTCACCTGTGCCCAGATGCATATTTTCTATATAAATCGTGTAAACCTCAGTAATGACAGTGCTTATAGTCTGTGGTTCCAAAGTATCCTCATTCAATCAAAAGTTAAAATACGGTATGAGCAAACTGCAACCATAAACCCATTAGGAAAGTGATTACTGAGGCCATAAATCAAAAATTGCTCAAAAACTTAAATACACCTTCTTTAAGTATACAGAGGAGTGTCCCCGCCGCCGCTGGTCATTGCCACCAATTTGAAATTTAAGGTACTTCTGCACTGGCTTTAGATTTAAGGCTCGGGAACATTGCTCTATCTTTGAGGATCCACATTACAGCATTAGCATTAGTGTAAGCTAATGCTGCTTGCCTTAGCTTGCATTGCTGCTAGCAAAATACTGATTTGAGTGGATAATGTAAGCTAGCGCATTCAAACTTTAACAATGTCTCTGCCTGCATTCTGCTGATCTACTTGGATCAATTAATGCTGCAAATAAATGTAAATCTAGCTAACTTTAGCTTGCTAACAATATTACTAACACAATACTATCTAAATTGAAATAATTAAAAAATGTAGCAATGTTTTCTAACTTTTTAAATTATTTACAAAGAACAGCGGTTTTCTAGATGTTACACAGAACAGCCTACTTTTAATTATACTTTGCTGTATTCGCAATAAAAGTATCATTACTTGTATACATACTTTTCATTCTTTCCTACTATATCCTGACCAGCCACAGTATTAAAATCACTCGTCTAATGATGTTAGGTACTAATTCTTGGTCACTGAAAAGTAAAACTACAAAGTCACTTTAAGGTTTAGATGGATAATGTCAGAGGTCAGAGTAGAGTGGCCAGACTGCTTTGATCTGAAATAAAGGCAAACATTCAAATGACCGCTTTCTACAATCAAGTGGTTGCCAGAAAACAACATCTCTGCTTATCAGAAGAGCATCTCTGAGCATACAACATGTTAAACCTTGGAGCAGATGGTGCCACTTCAGTCAGTTCACTCCACTCAAATGACCACACAGTCACCAGATCTCAGACCAATGAACCAAACTGACCAAAATCCCCCTTGTTGAATCTATACAACAAAGAATTAAGGCAATTCAGAAGATACAGGGGATCCAAACTCTTACTAACAAGAAGTACATACTTAAGTGTTTAGTGAGTATATTAGGCTGTTAATGAAGTTTGCATTAACTGAGCTGTGAACCGAGTACCAACCTATTGTTTTGGTCTGTCAGAAACTTGCAAACTGACTAATTATGAACATAATCATAGCAACACTTCACAGGTACACACTGTATAACCAGAGTGTTACTGAGCATAAACTGCTTCCAGCTTGGAGGAATAAATCATCACCACCCCACCTGCTGCATCTACATCTGGTACTGGAACCAAACAAACTTGTGCAACACGCTCCCTGTCCAGCTATCCACAGCTCATCCTTTCTGTACAGCCTACCTCAATGCAAGGCCAGAAAATAAGATTTTCAGTGTTATTATAGCTGTGTGGAAAATGTTGCTAAGTAATGTCAAAACTAAACAAAACGAATCTGCATAAAAACCACAAATACTCTAAGGATTTGTAATTCATTGAATATTTGTTTTGTATCTAAGAGGTTTAAAGAGCAGAACAATTCAGTATCAACTCATTTGTTGAACAACATTTCTTCAAGCTTCTTTCTGAAATTAAATTGCTGCTAGTGCTGAGTGCACTGCACTCTTGCTGGTTATCCAACTATTTCATTGCAGCTCCAAGCAAGCATTAAATAGACATACTGTGAGTCTTTTTGATTCTCAAGTGTAATGCTAATTATGCTGAAATATGAACAGAAAATATGTTTTAGTTTTTTTGGACAGTGTAAGATTGTGGTTCCAACACTGTGTGCTAAAGCAGACTGGTGTGGTCTATAAATATTCAAATATTATTTTAGATTTACTAAATGCATAGAAGGATAATTGTCTTCTGGACTGTAAGTGGCTCACACTAGCTGTGTGTTGAATGTGTTACATACATATCTGCTGGAAGAAAAAAAAAAACCTGAACCTCAAAGATCCAAGTCAAGTGGAACATATTTTTCGATGGATGTTAAAGTTGTTCCCATAAGTGTTACAGATTTCATCACAATGACAACAGTGACAAGACATATAGCATCTGAGAATCAAAATCAAAACACCACACCATAGACTTACCACCAAAATACATCTTGCATTAGTTATCAGCAGGCTTTTGAATCGCCATACAAACTTTTTATACGCATTCAGATGTTAAGTGAAGCATTTTTCTTCCAAAGCAGTTCAGAAACGAAACCAAAGCATTCTTCAGCGCAACCTCTTTATAGCTCAACTGCAGCTCAACAGCTTGCTTAGAAACATGAGCCCATACCTGATTCCATGAACTCTTGGTTGAAGTAGTTCCACGCCTCTTTGCTCTTTTCCAGGTTCTCCTCCATGACCTTGATGTCAGCAAAAGGACAGTTGCATTCTGGGAAGCGAGGAGAGCACCGGCACCAGCAGTCATTGTTGCGACAGAGCAACTCGCCCTCCGAGTTGCATGCCACGTAGCTGAGGGCTGCCTCCACAAAACGCCCACGCAGAAACTCTGGCAGGACATCTTGCAATCCTGGAAAGAAAAGGAAGCACATGGTAAAGCATTTGGGATTTTTTTTTTTTAGAATGCTCTTATTTTTGAACAAGCAGACTCTAAAAGAGTCATATTTTATTTTAGGCTATTTTTAAGGCTTCAAGTAAAAATACATTTTTAGCACTTGCGATTTAATTGAGAAGACTGAAGAAAAAATTCTTGACATTTGGCATTTCTAACCCAGCTGATTTCTTGTAGGATTTTAAACAATTGTTAATTTCCTTTATCATATATAATACACTGAACAAAAATATAAACGCAACACTTTTGTTTTTGCTCCCATTTTTCATGAGATGAACTTAAAGATCTGAAACATTTTCTACATACACAAAGGAGCCATTACTATCAAATATTGTTCACAAATCTGGTTAAATCTGTGTTAATGAGAACCTCTCATTTGCTGAGATAATCCATCCCACCACCATGTCAAGGTGCTGATTAGACAGCATGTCTATTGCACAGGTGTGGCTTAGACTTTCCACAATAAAAGGCCACTCTGAAATATGCAGTCTGATCACACAGCACAATGCTACAGATGTATAAAACCAGTCAGTATCTGATGTGGCCACCATTTGCCTCACACAGTGCAACACATCTCCATTAGATGTGTTGCACTGTGTGAGGCAAATGGTGTGCAATGGGCATAGAGTTGATCAGGTTGTTGATTGAGGGCTGTGGAATGTTGGTCCACTGCTCTTCAATACTTGTGCAAAGTTGCTGAATATTGGCAGGAACTGGAACACGCTGTCATATACACCGAGCTGAGCATCCCAAACATGCTCAATGGGTGACATGTCTGGTGAGTATGCGGGCCATGCCAGAACTGGGATGATTTCAGCTTCCAAGGAATTGTGTACAGAACCTTGCAATATGGGGCCGTGCATTATCATGCTGTAAAAGGAGGTTATGGCCATGGATAAATGGCACAACAATGGTCATCAGGATCTCAACACGGTATCTCTGTGCATTCAAAATATCAACAATAAAATGCACTCGTGTTCACTGTCCATAACCCCACTGCCACCATGGGCCAGTCAATCCACAATGTTGACGTCAGCAAACCGCTCACCCACACGATGCAACACAAGCTGTCTGCCATCTGCCCTGAACAGTAAAAACATCTGTCAACAGAACACCTCTCCAACGTCCCAGACGCCATCGAATGTGAGCATTTGCCCACTCAAGTTGGTCACAATGACAAACTGCAGTCAGGTCCAGACCCCGATGAGGACAACGAGCATGCAGATGAGCTTCCCTGAGACGGTTTCTGACAGTTTTTGCAGAAATTCTTTGGTTATGCAAACCGATTGTTGCTGCAGCTGTCCGGGTGGCTGGTCTCCACCTGGTCGACCATTCTGGAGGTGAACATGCTGGATGTGGAGATCCTGGGCTGGTGTGGTTACATGTGGTCTGCAATTGTGAGGCCGGTTGGATGTACTGCCAAATTCTCTGAAACGCCTTTGAACACAGCTTATGGCAGAGAAATTAACATTCATTTCACAGGCAACAGCTCTGGTAGACAATCCTGCAGTCAGCATGCCAACTGCACGCTCCCTCAAAAGCTGCGACATCTGTAGCATTGTATTGTGTGATCAAACTGCATATTTCAGAGTGGCCTTTTATTGTGGGCAGTCTAAGGTGCACCTGTGCAATATTCATGCTTTCTAATCAGCACCTTGACATGCCACACCTGTGAGGTGGGATGATTATCTCGGCCAACGAGAAGTTCTCACTAACACAGATTTAGACAGATTTGTGAACAATATTTGATAGTAATGGGTCCTTTTTGTATGTAGAAAATGTTTCAGATCTTTAAGTTCAGTTCATGAAAAATGAGCAAAACAAAAGTGTTGTGTTTATATTTTTGTTGAGTGTATATAGTAGAAATAGCCTTAGGAGGATATGATCACGGTTTTCAAAAACTACAAAGTAGTTTCAGCTATAACATCGATTCTCAAGCTATAACACTGGAGCGATGTCTTGAAGTGAAGTGCCAATATTTTTGAATCAGCCACAATATTAGAACCACCAGCCCATTCTCATTGAGGTAATACCATTTTGTCAAAAAATACTGGTGTGGCCCATTTCCTTCCATTTTCTCTGCCATGATACACCGTTTTATGGCTTTAGTGAGACAGGCCAGGTACTTCCAATTCCTAATTTATCAGTGATTGTGATTACTCTTGAGAATAGGTATATTTTACCCCAAAATAAGATTGTTTTATGGATCTAACGAAGCAGTTTTTAAACCTCATACCTTACCCAGGATATTTCAGTAGTTAATTCTAATCAGTCTTAGGGGCCTAAACTTAACAAGAAAGTAAAAAGTGTGTAAAAAAAAAACAACACAAATCTGTAAGAGAGGAAAGAAAGACAGAATGATCCCACACAGGTTTCCAAACCATGGTATCTTGGCTGACATACCTGCAACTTATACCACTAGTCCCTGAACCTACTAATGTAGGTCTCTAAGATCGGTTCACTTCTTAACGGTTGATATTGCTGGGACTAACTAGCACTGTATTACTACTTAGGATGGGAAGTCGTTGGAACCACTGTCAGATAATTGAATAATATTCTGCTGAATATAAAGTTCTGCTGGTAAACTTTGGGCCTTGGATTTCATGTGGCTGTGGCTTTACATTTAAGTCATTGCATATCAAGGACACTTGTTGACCTAGGCTACAAACAACAGACAGATTCCAAACTAATATGTCGGATAGGACATAACAAGCACAATTCATAAAGACCCAAACCCACTGCCAAGATGCCTGACATCACAGATACACTCACAGAAATGCGTACCATTTTTGAGGCAGAGCTGTTTTGTATATAAACCCAATTCCAAAAAGATTGGGTTTGTGTAAAAAGTAAATCAAAACACAATGTAGTGATTGGTAGAACTTAGAAACTTGTATTTATAACAACAGAACACATCAAATGTTTAAACAGAAATTTTGCTATTTCATGAAAAATCTTTTCATGAAAAATCCATGAAAAAATATTTTTTAATTTGATTGCACAAACAAACAAAAAGAAAAGACAGAAAAGGCTGAAAAAGAAGAAACAGTATGAAGAATATTTTGTTTGCTTGGCAGAAGATCAGTAACATTATTGGGTGTAAAAAAACTTATCTTATAGAAGCAGTGTTTCTTAGAAGTAAAGATGTGCAAAGGTTTACCAATCTGCAAAAAAAGGCAAATAATTGTGGAACAATTTCAGTTTGTGTTCGCATCTACAGCACAAAGTGCATAAGAGAATCTGGAATAATCTCTGTGTGCAAGAGACAAAGCTGAAGGCTGAAAATCAGTATGTAGATTCTTGTGATCTTTAGGCCACACATCTGAAAGCATATTGATTTGCTCTCCTGATATTTAGACTGTAGTATTGATATTTTAACCTTTTTCACTTAGAGTAAAGATACTCTAAGTGATCGGCGTGAGTAACAAGCAGAACAATTACATTCTCTTCCACTAGACTACCTGCTCTAATTAAATGGGTTGCCAACTGCAAGTAAAACAGAAGAAAACGAAGAAGAAGAATAACAATAGATAAATATTTGAAAAGAAAAAGTAGTCAGTCTGACCTGGGTCCTGGAGAAACTTGCGACCCAGTAGAAGGCAAAAAAGGTATACTGGGGAAAAACTGAGCCAATTCTGCTATGCCTGGTGCGCCGGGAAAAATGATCAAAATGCTTTTTGTGACATTTTTGTTTGGCGGTGTGCCGTGTGATTTTTCTAAGGTGAAATATGTGCCGTGGCTCCAAAAGGTTGGGAAACACTACTCTAAACACATGTTGCCATGTTATCTACAAATACAGATTAAAGATCACTCATGCAAAGTAGAAACTATATGTGAACATAATCCAGAAATGTTGCTGTCTTCTCTGGGCCAAAGCTCATTTGTGTATAAAGAGTCCAGGTGCTAAACTTTCCTGCCTACAGTCCAGACCTCTCACTAACTGGAAAGATTTGGTGCATTGTGAAAAAAAAATGCAACAGAATGAAAAGACTCTTGATCAGAGTCCTAAATTTTTCAGAATTAAGTTGCACATGGATTGTAATGTAGTGGCACATGCTTATATATAGTTAGAACATTAACTAACATACACTATGTTGACAAAAGTCATTCCTCTCAGTCTCTAAATTTAGATGTTTTTCGTCCCTTTGCTACAGGTGTATAAAATCAAGCACCTAATCATGCGGTTAAAAACATTTGTGAAAAGAACTGGGTATTACAAAGAGCTCACTGAATTTGAACATGGTGCTCTAATAGCCTGCTAGCATTGCAACAAGTCAGTCCGTGTTTATTTCTTTATCAACTCTAAGTTACTAACACTCTGCTGACTAAATAAATGCAGAGAATCCTCCTCGGGCATTAAGATAATCACAAAAACTGTGCCCCAGGATTTTCATGACATGGGTTTCCATGCCCAAGCACCTCCTGAAAGCGTCATGTAGGTGGCCTAGTAAATGTGTTCATGTACACATATGTATATACACAGTACAATATGAGCAATTGTATTAACTAGGGGTGCAACGATATTGTATCGATATTGAACCGTTCGATACAGTGCTTTCGGTTCGGTACGCATATGTATCGAACAATACAAATTTGTAATTTATTTTATCAACTTTCCTTCTGACGATGCTGTCTGTGTTGAGCGCTCAGTGAATCTGCGTTCGACTACTCCGCCTAGGCTGCACTGTCGAGCGCAGATCCACTGAGCGCTCAACACAGACAGCATAGTCAGAAGGAAGAGCGCAGGGCAAGCTAGCAAGACAGAAGTTAAGCTCTCCTTGCAACATGGACCTCCCCCACCTCATTCAGATCTGGCGTTTGGAATTATTTTGGTTTTCATGTGACGTATGACCCTGAAGGTAAGCGAGTCATGGACTAAAGTAAAACAGTATGTTGGATGTGCCATGCAATGCTCAATTACATGGGTGGGAGACTAGTGTGTTAGCGCAGTTAGCTCGTTAACGTGTTGGCCGTCTAGCCCCATGCACGGGGTATGGCGGTAGCTCGTTAACGGAGATTTGCCGTGTTGTGGCGTTAAGGTTATTTCAACGAGATTAACCTGAAAGCACTAGTGGGAACACAACGAATATGACTGCACATTTACGCCGACATCATCCTAGTGCAAAGACAAAAACAACAAGCATGCTGCTACTAACTTTAGCCGAGTCATTTAGACAGCTGTTAGCACATGATTCTCCTTATGCTGCTGAGAATATAGCCCAGAAGAAGCGGATAGTATAGCTTTTATTTTGGAAAGAGACATTTCTCTGTAATAAACTCTCTTTTCCAAAGATGAGTGATTCCTCAATCAGATACAGGGCTCGCAAAATCGCTAGCCCGACGTCCTGGGGCTAGCGATTTTTTTCAGACGGGCTACCAAAATCTATCTCTTCCCTGCCCGTCGGGCTATTGTAGGAAGGAAAAATATATGTCAATGCTTTTGCATTCTTTCGGAAATGTAGCTGGGTAATTATGTCATTGGCATCGGTGAGCCACTGTCAATATGTGACATATTGAAATCGCGTTTGAATTTGCGCTTGTTTTTTTGCTTTCACTTTGCAATCGCGCGAACTGTGTATAGAGAGCGACAGCACTGATTGGTGAGTGATGATAATTTGTGCACCAATTCCTCTGACATCGTCTTATTAATCGTTAGCTTACTATGCAAACATGACAAGTGAAATCTCCCGCAGCAAGCTTAAACATGTGAGAGGTTGATCGCGCAGAGAATCGCTGAGCTTATGTGAGTGCGTGTGTAAAAGCAGCAGGATATATATTGTAGCGGGATCAGGGCTGTTCGGGGTTCTGTTTGTACAGTTATGTTTTGTTTATGTTGCCATAGTGACGGGTGACGCCCTCTCGCTGCGACGGTGTGTCCTTCCGGGGTCAGAGGGCGCCCTGTGTGTTGTTGTTGTTGTTGGCTGTGCTTTGCCGCGCTGAGCAGTTAGCTAGCGGCAGTGTTCTTCTGCAGATGTCAATAAACGGCTGTGCTCCCTGGCTAGCTCACGGGAAGCAAGACCAAACGACACCTCCTCCTTGTCTGAGCTCGCCACAATATTTTAGTTCTGCTGAGCCAAATAAGACAGGTCAGGGTGAAGAAGTGACAGCCAAAGAAAAGCTTACCACAAAACGGAAAAGTTATGACAAATCAGACTATAAGGCAAAAAGAAAGTGCAGCTTTATGGTTTCATGGACAAAAGAATTTCTGTGGCTGCAATATGACAAGCGAAATAACCAGGGCTGCACATAAGTGGTCCGCAGGTGCGCATTCGCTGTCAAAATAAAAAACGGGCACAAGATAAGAAGTTGCAACGCGTGTTTGCATACATAAGATTTTCAGGAGGAGGACAGACATTTGTTTAGAACTCTTAAAGATGTCGAAGAAGCTCCTTTAAGCAATTACTGTGATGTTCCTCCACCTCCAAAGAAATGTCAGAAGGAGTCCGAACCACAAAAGAAGCCGTATTCTCGGAAAAGTAGTTGCAGGAGGTGAGCTGGCTTCAAACAAATGATGAACGCACAGAGATGTGGTGCAGAATGTGCCGTGAAAATTTAATAAATGACAAATTAAAAAGGCATGAACATTTTTTTTGTATCGAAAAAATATCGAACCGTGACACCAAAGTATCGAACCGAACCGAACCGTGAATTTTGTGTATTGTTGCACCCCTAGTATTAACCCAGTGAGATAAAAATGGTTATGTACTTGTTTTATTTTCAGTTGCAATTCCTAGTTATAATGATGACAAGTCTTGACTGGGACGTATTTCAGAACTAATCATCAGTAGCAACTGTCACCTAGTCTATAATCACCAAAAAAAGCCCTACAGCCTCAGCCACATGCAGCTTGTTTGTTGCCTGCAGCTTTCACTATTTCTCAGCCTGATATTAAAAAGAATACTTAATTCAATAGTTATGGATGTGATGGATATGGAGCCTTATTTATGTGAGCAATCCAAATGTATTCTGCATGTCTTGTTTTGTTTTTCGCTCACCTTTCAAAATAATTAATCTGCAGAAAGAAAACATTTGGTACTTTATTAAAAGCTGCTTCTTCCTAAATGTTGTTTTTTTTTTGGTTGCTTCTTTTCCATATGAAAGTGTGGACCAGCCTTTCACAACGGTTTACAACGACTCAAAGCAATGGGCCAAATACCCCTTACTCCCAAGGCGCCTTCTAAAGGATATCCTAAGGGATGCTGTCAGATGCCTTCTGCAATATGGTTTCTTCCACCATTTGTTTCATTCCTTTTATAAAAGGAAGAATTAAAAAGTTGTTGATACAATATCAAAAAAGCCTGAAAAAGTCTAATCAAAGTAGACTGTAATTGTGTTTTGTTTTGCAGTTTTGTGGCAGAGTTTTTAATTTCATTGAAATCTGTGTGGGTTCTTAGCTGTTGTCACACTAACAGTGGAATCCTGACTGAACGTAAGCCATCGTTAACATAATCACATTACATTATTATTACTTTGCAATGCCATGCTTTTCCACCGACTGGTCTGCTAGTCTGGCATGATGTTGAAAGCCCAACTGGCAAATGAGAAAATTGCACAACCAATGTTACATAACCAACTACCTATAAGCCATTACACCTACACGAACACCTCTTACAAAACAAGTGTTTTTATGCTAAGAATGAAAATTTGCAGGATTTAAGATAGTTAATAATTTCAGATTGATGTTACACTAACTGAAGATTCAAATGCTCAGGCTGTGGGAAATACTGTCCGCCTTCATGTCCTTTAACAGCAGGGTACACGCTTGTTTCAATTTTGCTGCTTTTATTGTTGAAATTATTTTAAATTCTAGGGGTATGCTAATTATGGTGCTGTTTCATGGGTGCACAGCCTATTAAAAATCAAAAAGCTCACGTGTGATATTTAAAGAGCAGCATCATCCCGTAGAAACTAGCAGGCAGCTTTCTTTGTGGCACTCATGCTGCTTCTCTGAATCTGCCTCCCTGTCTGTCGCTCTAATAATCATCAATTTGTTGTGTCAAAAGCTTCCTCTCTCCTCGCTTCAGAAGCTCATTCTGGAGGATTTTCAACAGCCAAGTCAATCCCGCTGTGCCCTGCTATGAATATGCATGTCTCTTCTTTGGTATTTACTCTTTCAATGGCTTGGAAAGAGATGTAATTAGTCACATTTTTCCTCTTCCATGATTTGGCAGGTGTTTTGAGGTCTTTGTGTGTGTGTGTGGGTGTGTGTGTGTGTGTGTCTGTGTGTGTGTGTGTGTGTCTGTGTTTGTGTGTGTGTTTGTGCTTGTTCCAAATCTGGACGGGGCTTCTTCAGTTTAGGAGACAGCTAAATAACACAAATAACACACGTTCCATCACCAGCCACTAAAACACTTTGTCTCTATTCCACCTCACTCTTTGTTGCTCTGTTTTTCCACTTTGCTTCTTCTTGTTTTTTGTGCTTCATTCTTTAGCTGGAGTAACAGAATAACACTGGGAAAGTTGTTGTTTAAGAATTATTATCCAAGTAAATATTGGAATTAAAGAATCAGATCACCTTTTTAAACGTTTCATTTAATTAGAAATACTGTAAAAAACTAAAAAAAAAAAAGGAAAAAGAATAAGCTTTTTTTGTCATATTAGAACAATGCTGACAATACAGATACACAGTGCAACAATATCCACTTTAAACCACAGGGAGTCTCTCCCATGTATTCCTGCTCTGTATCAGAAAACCTCCCAGCAGATTATGAAGTTTCAAGTATTATAAATATATAGCCAAGTACTTTTCTGTTTACTGGTCTTTTCAATTTTACCCAGTAATGCATTGACATTACCCAAAATGAAATGTAAACATGTCATTATGCAAAACGCATTATAGCCCCATCTAAACATTCCTTCTTAACATGAGCTTTGTGTTTTACAACAAGATGAATATTTAAAACAAATTAATAATAAAATATTTTGCGGAGAAAAGTGCATTTTTACACCAGATTAACCTGTTTCCCTTCTGAAGAATGCAAACAACTGTGTTATTAATTGCCCTGAGCACTGTTACTCAAAAAGCTTGAAAGAAAAAAAAAGAAACTGAAAGTTTTCATTATTGAAGCTCGAAGCTGCAGCTGGAAAAAAAGCTCAGTTTATTGATTTAGCTGCTAGCTAGTTGGAAGCCAGAGTAACTTGGCCCAAATATTGTCTTTCATTACTTTTCCCCTTTTTGCAATGTAAACTGATTACGCTTTGTATGTTCTACAGCCAGCAACAGTATCAAATTTAAGAGACAGGGCAATGGGAGAAAGTGAACAAGTGAGAGGCAGGTCATGGAAGATACCATTTCTTTCTCTATTATTATAAGACTTAAGCAAAGGCAGTGGCTTAGTATACTTTCACTGCACCTAAGTAACATGAACAGAGGACATGATAGGTCATGTTTAGAAGAATTTCAAATTCTAAACTTTAATTTTCAGACTTGTAAGATTATTGTAAACCTATCAGTAGGAACAAAGAAGACTACTGACATAAACTGATGTCCATGTTCTTTATTCTTCTTCATTGTCAAATATTACACAGTGTATTGACATTTTACATTCATTTCCAGAAATCTGAATTTCCTTACTTTTAATTTCTTGACTTCCTTCTTTTCCAAAAAAAAAAAAAAAAAAAAAAAAAACAATGGAAATGGCCATCCAGAAATACAGGACTGGAAAATAAGGAGTACTGTAATCTAAGTATGACACACAGAGACATACAGATATAGCCACAGCTGGCTAGTAGCTACATGCTGACTATGGGAAAATGAGAATCTTTACCACCTGCTGCAACCAATTTGTAGGATGGTCATGCAGAAAGAGGTGTGTTAAGTAATACGCAATAAAAAAAACTTGAAGTGACACACTTCCAAAGTGTCGCTGGGCATTTCAGCACCAATAGGCTGCCCAGAGATTTTGTACCAGTCTACCGCTTTTGTGCAGCCATCACATATTAGTACTTTTTATATGCAACATAATAAAACTGTTGAGTGAAAATGAAGACAACTAATTCAGCACGGCTGTTAGGCAGTGACTGCTCCTCCTCTCACCTTGATGCTTTTCACATTTGAAATGCATGTTGTTATTGAAGGGGCACATTAGCTTCCAGCAACTTCAGTGAAAGAGGTTGCCTTGATCATCATGCAGCTCACATCTGCTGATCCAATGCGAATAAAAACACGAACACTTTAATTTGTCACATAGAGTGTCTAGGCCGAATATTAGTCCCCATTTGGCATTTCATATCATTTAAAGCCCCAGCGATGTAATTAAACCTGTATGAATGTCACTGAGGTGGGATGACATGGCAGACTTATTTTGGTTAAAAGGGGCCATCAATGTGACTTTTTCTGAATTGTCAAATAAACTCAGAAAGGAGGATTAGCTGAAAAGGAGTCACATCCTCTGACATTTGAATGGAAGCTGAAATGAAAGCCTTTTCACCATCTAGTCAATCAAATGAAAGTGCATCTCCTGGCTCTCAACTTTTAAAGAACTTGGAAAACAGACTTGTTTTCCCATTAACCCTCCGAGGCCTGAGCCATCATCCCAACTATATCTCTGTCTCTAACCCTACTCAGTCAGGATGTGTTTGTTTCTCAGCCATCGTAGGTTGTAACCCTAAACCCTACACTAACCCATCTTGAAAAAAAATCATTTTCAATGTGTAACTGTTATATAGATTATTTTGTTTTGTTATCTGATATCCAAGACTTTAAAAATCAACTGAATAAAAAAGAGAGAAAGGGAGAGAGGTTATAATCCATTTTTTTGAGTTTCCTGGTTACATTTTGTACATGTTAATAAAATCTGAGCCATTTTCACAGATGATCTCTGCAGACGACTGTAGGAAAAATCAGGTCACACTGTGACAAGTTATTTGGGGAATCTTAAACCTGTCAAACTGCATATGTCATATTTGTGTATGGTTTTTATGTGGAGCAGTTGTGACAGAGTTCAAAGGAAACCCTGAAACTCTTTTATGTGTGTTCCAACTACCTTTGTCCAGGTTCCCATAGAGACAGGCACCTGGTGTTCTTTGAAGGGTCATGGAGGAGAAACGGTGAAATAGTAAAACAGCACAGGAGTGATCATAGATGGTACACAAAAAGAACAGAGGTCATAAAGAGGTCAGAAGGTGCCTTGAGAGATGGTACCCGGATACAGATATGAGATTCATAGCTGCTGCACAACACAGTGTTGCAGGGGCTTGCACTGTTGCCTTACAGCGAGAAGGTAATCCCTGTGGGGCCTTTTTTATGTATAGTTGCCTGTATGGCTTTCCTTCAGGTAATCTCGCTTCAGTAAGTTTATGAAGACACCTGAAAGCCCATGCCCCTGCATATGGGAAACACATGCTAATTTCAATTTTATCACAACAACAACAACGCCTCAAGTTGCTTTGTATTGTAAGGTAGATCCTACTATAATACATACAGAGAAAACCCAGCAATCATATGACCCCCTATGAGCAAGCACTATGGTGACAGTGGGAACGAAAAACTCTCTTTTAACAGGAAGAAACCTCCGGCAGAACCAGGCTCAGGGAGGGGCGGGGCCATCTGCCGCGACTGGTTGGGGTGAGAGAAGGAAGACAGGATAAAAGACAAAGAAAGTTTCCCGGCATTGCTTTGAATGCACAGACAACTTGCAATAAGCAAGTTTTGTGCTCTAAGTGTTAATTAGTGTTGAATTATCATCCATAATTATAACTGGTCGTGGTAGAGATTTATTTATGATATCACAGTGAGGACAGTGTTGATGGTTAGGGTTTAATAGTTATGCACAGTCATATAATCAAGTTCTTGCCAGTTTTATCTCCAATAAAATACTTTTTTTAACAGCTGGTGTGTTTTGATGTCTTTGATAAAACAGGATATGATTCTGTGTGATAGCAGATGTTTTCGTCCAAACACAACCAAAGTGTTTTCGCTGTATTCTTTTCACTCTAAAATAATAATTAAGGGTTAGAATGTCAGATACATTCAAAATAGCGCCGTAGCACAACATTTGGTATTGTGACTTATTATGAGGGAACAAGCTCCATTCTACATTCTTCTATATCAACAGCACAACAGTGCAGAGGTTAGCACTGTTGCCTCATAGCTAGGGCCTTTGTTCTACCTGTGCTGAGTGGATTTTCTGTGGGTGCATGTTAGGTTAATTGATGGTTCGAAGTTAGCTGTAGGTACATTTTGGAAGTCTACGTGAAGGTACAAAATTATTCGCCTTAACTACAAACTACAAGGATCCAAATAAGTATCCTCTGTCAAGAGTACCTTAGAGGGTACAGCTCCAGCGGGAAGCTGTTTTTACCCCTTAAATTATATTTAGGTATTTTAATTTCTGTGAGAGTAATAAGCAGGACAGAGAGGAAAGCATCTTAGAAGACAGCTTTGGTAAATATTACGGGTGTGAATGTGATATGAAGTGCCCACTCTGATACTGCATTTTAATAAATATCAGAGTTGGTACCTTGCATGAGTTTCCAGTAGTACTGAAGTGGGTAACTTTTTTGACAGTTATTAATGGTAATGTGGTAAAAAATTCAGAAAATAACAGAAAATGCTGATGTGATGATGAAGAACAGCAAAACAGAAAATAGTTCCTTGCTACTATGTCACCAGGTTGGTTGTTTCTTTTGTATTCCACATTGATTTATAGTCTGTTTTACATTGAAGTCTAATTAATCTAACACTGTTGTCATTTTATTAATTAAATGTTGCTCTGAGAAGGGCGTATTAAGACATTCATTTCATCACTTAATGATTTAAATAATCATCAGTCCGTCGAAGTGAGTGTTACAAAGTTAATTTGCATACAGATATTACACCAAGTTTTAAGCTTTGAACTGAGAGCTGGTTGTAACTTGCCTTTTGATCATTTTGTTATTCTGACAGATTATGGATGAAAAGCCTTATCTGTATTGACTTGACCTTTATGATTTGCAGTTTTGGCTAAAAACTGTGATAATATAAGACTGTCATTCGTTGCTTTTTGTTTTTAGCTTTCAGCTATTTTATCACACCTGGTTCCAGTCACCACCATGAATATCAGAAAAAAACTGTGGGTGTCTCTTTTTGATGTGGGCTTTTAGGGTCATTACCCAGGAGGCTTTACTTCCATCCAGCCGCAGATTTAGATCCCCCTAGTAGACCAAAAATAGCAGACCCATGGTTCCCTCTCTATCTCTCAATCTCCTGCAGAGAGCACACTTTCCATTTTGGGCAATTTGAAGCTCTTAAGCCTCCACCATTATCACTACCCCTCTTTTATCAGTGTGTGTGTGTGTGTGTGTGTGTGTGTGTGTGTGTGTGTGTGTGTGTGTGCGTGTGTGTTTAATGGGAGAGAGAGGACCCTGCCCTTATTTGGAATGCACTCGTGGCTGAAGAGGAGATGGTGT
>NW_024582546.1:115161-130428 GCF_018398535.1 Haplochromis burtoni
GTGTGTGTGTGTGTGTGTGTGTGTGTGTGTGTGTGTGTGTGTGTGTGTTCTTTCTAAGCCTTTGCTTTGGTGAGAGCTTGGTCCACTACACTGGAATGCACTCGTGGCTGAAGAGGAGATGGTGTTGTACCCTTGGATTGTGCTCCTGCTCTCATGACCTCAGGATTCAGGCAGTCCTGCTTTAATGCACAGTAGAGTAAAGGCCCTTTCATGCAGGAAGCCACATGCACTGTGCTCCAAAACCCATTGTTTTCCAAGGCTTGCACCTGTACAGCATCTAGTAAAGCACAGCGCAGTGTGACGTACATTCATGCAAATGTACATCACATCAGTCTACTAAGGCTTTAATGGGCTGGTATAGATGCTGCTGTATAGTATGTAACACCATAGCCCTGTAGGCCAATTGTCTAGTTCTACAATATAGTTCATTACCTTTATAGTTGAAATGACAAAAAATCCATTGTCCTGACTTAATTTGGATGTCCAAGAAGATGTTTTCAAAAGAATGGCTTGCACCTTGCAATATAAAAGCAGAAATGCAAAAGATCCTTAAGAAATTTTACTTGACTCTGATGTGGTGCTCCTTTATTTTACTGTGCATCTTAAAATTGACTTTAGCCCACCTTAAAAGGATCAAGCTGAAGGTTTTCTTACAGCTCCCATAGCATTATAATCTGAATATCACAGAAAATCTATGGATAGAACTCTCAAAAGAGCAGGGCATGCATGGTAAAAGGAGAATCGCACTGAATTAGAAGACATTGGCAATAATACCAGTTTAAATTTCCCACCCCAGTCTTGTAGCTGTAAATTTAAAAAAAAGAAAAAGGCTTTCTTTTTTGCCATGTTTGTTTTGAACACTTAAAAGTTGCAAATTTAAAAAAAGTAAAGCTCAACAATGTGGATGTATGTAAAAGGCAGGGCAGTAAGGCTGGGAATAGATGAGGGCTTGTTGTCAAGTGAGTTAGATCTAATAGATGTTTCACTTAAAAGGAAAAAATGTCTCCAGAGTTGCAAGTACTTTTTCAAAGCATGAAGTGTCATTTGGCTCTTTCCTTTTACCTTGTGCTCTCTGTTTAAACAACTTTTACATTTGAGACTGCCATTTAGAGCTTTAATGTCAGCCGCTGATGAGAGATTTGGCAAATGACTAGCATGCTATGTTATATAGTGACAGCTGGTGTGCTGAGAATTTGTTTCAGTGACTGCCCAGACTTAGGCCTGAGCAGAGGGAGGCACTTGACAGACCTCTCACCCTGCAGGAGCTCACAAGAGTAATACTGCATCTGTCCCCAGGCCCTGCTCCCACTATTGATGCAATTCCAACAGAGTTCTAAAGGCCTGTTTGGGGTGCTGTGAAGGGGATCGGTTAGAGGTTTTCTTGGAGTTTGTCTCAGAAGGCTACCCAGCAGCTGTCAGCAGGCAATGGTGTCATTTCTGACCAAAGAATGAGGCCTGCAGCTTCATCTTTGTGCTGTTATTATAACATTTTTCTTACCAATACAGTAAGGACCTACTTAGAGTGTGATACACTAGGGACAAGCTGATATCATGTTCCAGGTATATTTGTGTTATATAACTACTTTCATGATGAAGATCCTAATCAGACGGGAAAAAAAACTCCAAACAAACAAAAATAGTAGTAGAGATAATTTTTTAGGTTAGGATTGGACTATGTAAGGTTTGATTCAGGTATTATTGGGTCAGGAACGGAGTCCATGTTAAAATGAACTTATATTTAGGAGATCATGATGATAATCTATCATAATGACATAGGAGAAGGAGAATGTCATGCTGTGACCAAGGGACCTCTAGCCCTCTGAGGTCTGACTCATCATCAGTGATGACCTCAACCTGAACCCTAAGGGTATTATTTAAATGTGTAATTATTATTAAAATTTTCTACCAAATCTTGACAACAAGACAAAACAAGTAATATAAAAGTAATAACAGATAAAAAAAATCTAGCTTTTTTCCCCCAAAAAAATCATTTCTTATGCCTTCCTCCACAGTATGGGGTTAGGTAAGGTTACCACCATGACCACGGCCTGGAAATGATAAAAGCTAGAATGCTTTAGAGCCTATGGACAGAACCACAGATTCTTCTCTATATAGCTGGTGGTTAATAGATAAGACAAATACAATCTGCAGGGGAATGTGGAAATAGAACAGAAAATAGGGGCAAGGTTACAGCAAAGCCATAAAATGGTAGTGGTTGATGCAAAAGTCCTTTGAGTCTAAAATCCTGGCTGCAAATGAACTGGCTGTTTTTACTCTCTGGCATCACTTCTGTGTGTTGAGCCCCTAAAAGACCTGCAGGAGGTCTCAAAGGATGACTAAAGTGGCAATTGTGTACATGCCAGTGCAGAACAGAGGCCGAGGTCTGGTAAATTTACAAAGTAGGCTTTGTTCTTTCTAGCCAAAAATGTAACAAAGCTTGTTGTTACAGCTTAATGCCTTTGGGTAGTCTTTTAATCAGCTCAGTGCCATTAGAAATTTTGCCCATGTGGACAATGAGCCTTGCTATTTACAGACGATTTTAACATTCAGTGCTACTATAGAAACTTGTACATGCTATATGAAGCCATGCAGATAAATGTGCCCCCCTTGCCAGGCTCCCAACTTCTTAACAATCACATTGAGTGACAGTGTCTATGTCCAATAAAAAAAATGTTCACAAGGTTTCCTTTTTTTAGTGGCCACAATCCAAATCTCTCCCTAACCTGAACAACCTGAACCAAACATTTTAAAGACTAAAATTCAATCTAAACATCACAGTGGCCCCTGGTCACGACCCCTCATGGTTGCAGTTGCCACTGGATTCAATTCTAACCAAAATTAAGTGTTTTATTTGCTGAAATGTAAACCATATTTATTCTGTAATAAAACAAAAACTCTTAAATATTCTGGATAAAAGATGTGTGGCTGAAAAATGTAATTTTCCTGGTTATTTTTCCTTGACCTCGGTGGAAAATGTCACAAGGTCAAGAACAGATGTGTGAAAACTCATAAGGACCGGAGAAAAGAGAAGCTCAATGCTCAGAGAAGCAAACTGCACTTCCACTAGATTCCTTAATAGATGAGCTGAGGTGTTGAAACTACATTTTCCAGGTAGTGCACTACAAAATGTGCTTATAACTGCCATGTCATGTTGTTTTATTCAGGTCATATAAAGGAGAACCACTGGTGAAAAATATGGAGAGGAGGGTGAGACGGGAGGTAAGTGACCCATGTTGTAGGTGACGTCAGACGCTGGAGATTTGGCGGGAAAAAAAGCGAATGGTAGCGTAGAATTTAACAAGTTTCTTTAAGCTTCAGTATTGCCAAATAAACTAATCAATTGTTATATAACTAACAACATCTGTCCAATCATCTCTAACACCCTGGAGGACAACGGGGAGAGTTTAGACGCTCTCCAAGATTACATCGACCGGTGCTTCCAAGATTTAGCAATGAAGAAGGCTCAGAGTGCATCTTCCCCGGCCAAAATTAAGACACCGTCCTCAAAGAGATGTCACCCGGCAGACTCCCCCGGCACAACATCGCCTGCCGGCAAAGATAAAGCAGACATCCTGGAGTCAATTGACAAGCGATTGTCCAGTTTCGATGTGAGGCTGTCCCTGGTGGAGATTTTACACCGGGAATTTAAATCTCTGAGAGAATCCCTGGACTTCAGCCAGCAGCAGGTGGAAACGCTCGCTGCTGAAACTGCCACGCTACAGGAGTCGGTCAAATCTCTCACCGATAACGTGACCCAGTTAAACATAGAAAATAAAAAAATAAAAGAATCTGCTATTGATCTACAAGCCCGTAGCATGCGAGACAACCTTGTGTTTTCTGGTATTCCAGAATCTGCCGGAGAGGACACGGAAGCAACGATGAAAAGCTTCATTAAAACCCACCTGAAGCTGCCGGAGGACACCGTAAAGAACATCGCCTTCGAAAGAGTGCATCGCTTGGGGGCTGTGAGGTCGCCGACTGGGAGACCACGGCCTATTGTTCAAAAGCAATTCGGCCAATTCAAACAGAAGGAACAGGTGAAGAGTTGCGGCAGGGAGCTGAAAGGAACGGACTTCAGTGTGAACGACCATGTGACACACGTCAGGCACAGATACACGCACACACACGTCTTTAGCCTCAGATGCACGTTTATTGTGAGAATGTACACAATGACAGCTGAACACCGTTTGACAGCGGTCGGTTTCCCCAGCTCCTCCTCCTTCGCTCCTCTCCACCTCACTATATAAAGAGAGAATTTCATTGAAATCTGTGTGGGTTCTTAGCTGTTGTCACACTAACAGTGGAATCCTGACTGAACGTAAGCCATCGTTAACATAATCACATTACATTATTATTACTTTGCAATGCCATGCTTTTCCACCGACTGGTCTGCTAGTCTGGCATGATGTTGAAAGCCCAACTGGCAAATGAGAAAATTGCACAACCAATGTTACATAACCAACTACCTATAAGCCATTACACCTACACGAACACCTCTTACAAAACAAGTGTTTTTATGCTAAGAATGAAAATTTGCAGGATTTAAGATAGTTAATAATTTCAGATTGATGTTACACTAACTGAAGATTCAAATGCTCAGGCTGTGGGAAATACTGTCCGCCTTCATGTCCTTTAACAGCAGGGTACACGCTTGTTTCAATTTTGCTGCTTTTATTGTTGAAATTATTTTAAATTCTAGGGGTATGCTAATTATGGTGCTGTTTCATGGGTGCACAGCCTATTAAAAATCAAAAAGCTCACGTGTGATATTTAAAGAGCAGCATCATCCCGTAGAAACTAGCAGGCAGCTTTCTTTGTGGCACTCATGCTGCTTCTCTGAATCTGCCTCCCTGTCTGTCGCTCTAATAATCATCAATTTGTTGTGTCAAAAGCTTCCTCTCTCCTCGCTTCAGAAGCTCATTCTGGAGGATTTTCAACAGCCAAGTCAATCCCGCTGTGCCCTGCTATGAATATTCATGTCTCTTCTTTTGTATTTACTCTTTCAATGGCTTGGAAAGAGATGTAATTAGTCACATTTTTCCTCTTCGATGATTTGGCAGGTGTTTTGAGGTCTTTGTGTGTGTGTGTGTGTGTGTGTGTGTGTGTCTGTGTGTGTGTGTGTGTGTCTGTGTTTGTGTGTGTGTTTGTGCTTGTTCCAAATCTGGACGGTGCTTCTTCAGTTTAGGAGACAGCTAAATAACACAAATAACACACGTTCCATCACCAGCCACTAAAACACTTTGTCTCTATTCCACCTCACTCTTTGTTGCTCTGTTTTTCCACTTTGCTTCTTCTTGTTTTTTGTGCTTCATTCTTTAGCTGGAGTAACAGAATAACACTGGGAAAGTTGTTGTTTAAGAATTATTATCCAAGTAAATATTGGAATTAAAGAATCAGATCACCTTTTTAAACGTTTCATTTAATTAGAAATACTGTAAAACACTAAAAAAAAAGGAAAAAGAATAAGCTTTTTTTGTCATATTAGAACAATGCTGACAATACAGATACACAGTGCAACAATATCCACTTTAAACCACAGGGAGTCTCTCCCATGTATTCCTGCTCTGTATCAGAAAACCTCCCAGCAGATTATGAAGTTTCAAGTATTATAAATATATAGCCAAGTACTTTTCTGTTTACTGGTCTTTTCAATTTTACCCAGTAATGCATTGACATTACCCAAAATGAAATGTAAACATGTCATTATGCAAAACGCATTATAGCCCCATCTAAACATTCCTTCTTAACATGAGCTTTGTGTTTTACAACAAGATGAATATTTAAAACAAATTAATAATAAAATATTTTGCGGAGAAAAGTGCATTTTTACACCAGATTAACCTGTTTCCCTTCTGAAGAATGCAAACAACTGTGTTATTAATTGCCCTGAGCACTGTTACTCAAAAAGCTTGAAAGAAAAAAAAAGAAACTGAAAGTTTTCATTATTGAAGCTCGAAGCTGCAGCTGGAAAAAAAGCTCAGTTTATTGATTTAGCTGCTAGCTAGTTGGAAGCCAGAGTAACTTGGCCCAAATATTGTCTTTCATTACTTTTCCCCTTTTTGCAATGTAAACTGATTACGCTTTGTATGTTCTACAGCCAGCAACAGTATCAAATTTAAGAGACAGGGCAATGGGAGAAAGTGAACAAGTGAGAGGCAGGTCATGGAAGATACCATTTCTTTCTCTATTATTATAAGACTTAAGCAAAGGCAGTGGCTTAGTATACTTTCACTGCACCTAAGTAACATGAACAGAGGACATGATAGGTCATGTTTAGAAGAATTTCAAATTCTAAACTTTAATTTTCAGACTTGTAAGATTATTGTAAACCTATCAGTAGGAACAAAGAAGACTACTGACATAAACTGATGTCCATGGTTTTTATTCTTTTCATTGTTCATATTAGCAACAGTGGTATTGAATTTTAACATTCATTTCCAGAATCTGAATTTCCTTATCTTTTAATTTCTTGACTTCCTTCTTTTCCAAAAAAAAAAAAAAAAAAAAAAAAACCCAACAAAAAACAACCAAACACTGGAAATGGCCATGCAGAAATACAGGACTGGAAAATAAGGAGTACTGTAATCTAAGTATGACACACAGAGACATACAGATATAGCCACAGCTGGCTAGTAGCTACATGCTGACTATGGGAAAATGAGAATCTTTACCACCTGCTGCAACCAATTTGTAGGATGGTCATGCAGAAAGAGGTGTGTTAAGTAATACGCAATAAAAAAAACTTGAAGTGACACACTTCCAAAGTGTCGCTGGGCATTTCAGCACCAATAGGCTGCCCAGAGATTTTGTACCAGTCTACCGCTTTTGTGCAGCCATCACATATTAGTACTTTTTATATGCAACATAATAAAACTGTTGAGTGAAAATGAAGACAACTAATTCAGCACGGCTGTTAGGCAGTGACTGCTCTTCCTCTCACCTTGATGCTTTTCACATTTGAAATGCATGTTGTTATTGAAGGGGCACATTAGCTTCCAGCAACTTCAGTGAAAGAGGTTGCCTTGATCATCATGCAGCTCACATCTGCTGATCCAATGCGAATAAAAACACGAACACTTTAATTTGTCACATAGAGTGTCTAGGCCGAATATTAGTCCCCATTTGGCATTTCATATCATTTAAAGCCCCAGCGATGTAATTAAACCTGTATGAATGTCACTGAGGTGGGATGACATGGCAGACTTATTTTGGTTAAAAGGGGCCATCAATGTGACTTTTTCTGAATTGTCAAATAAACTCAGAAAGGAGGATTAGCTGAAAAGGAGTCACATCCTCTGACATTTGAATGGAAGCTGAAATGAAAGCCTTTTCACCATCTAGTCAATCAAATGAAAGTGCATCTCCTGGCTCTCAACTTTTAAAGAACTTGGAAAACAGACTTGTTTTCCCATTAACCCTCCGAGGCCTGAGCCATCATCCCAACTATATCTCTGTCTCTAACCCTACTCAGTCAGGATGTGTTTGTTTCTCAGCCATCGTAGGTTGTAACCCTAAACCCTACACTAACCCATCTTGAAAAAAAATCATTTTCAATGTGTAACTGTTATATAGATTATTTTGTTTTGTTATCTGATATCCAAGACTTTAAAAATCAACTGAATAAAAAAGAGAGAAAGGGAGAGAGGTTATAATCCATTTTTTTGAGTTTCCTGGTTACATTTTGTACATGTTAATAAAATCTGAGCCATTTTCACAGATGATCTCTGCAGACGACTGTAGGAAAAATCAGGTCACACTGTGACAAGTTATTTGGGGAATCTTAAACCTGTCAAACTGCATATGTCATATTTGTGTATGGTTTTTATGTGGAGCAGTTGTGACAGAGTTCAAAGGAAACCCTGAAACTCTTTTATGTGTGTTCCAACTACCTTTGTCCAGGTTCCCATAGAGACAGGCACCTGGTGTTCTTTGAAGGGTCATGGAGGAGAAACGGTGAAATAGTAAAACAGCACAGGAGTGATCATAGATGGTACACAAAAAGAACAGAGGTCATAAAGAGGTCAGAAGGTGCCTTGAGAGATGGTACCCGGATACAGATATGAGATTCATAGCTGCTGCACAACACAGTGTTGCAGGGGCTTGCACTGTTGCCTTACAGCGAGAAGGTAATCCCTGTGGGGCCTTTTTTATGTATAGTTGCCTGTATGGCTTTCCTTCAGGTAATCTCGCTTCAGTAAGTTTATGAAGACACCTGAAAGCCCATGCCCCTGCATATGGGAAACACATGCTAATTTCAATTTTATCACAACAACAACAACGCCTCAAGTTGCTTTGTATTGTAAGGTAGATCCTACTATAATACATACAGAGAAAACCCAGCAATCATATGACCCCCTATGAGCAAGCACTATGGTGACAGTGGGAACGAAAAACTCTCTTTTAACAGGAAGAAACCTCCGGCAGAACCAGGCTCAGGGAGGGGCGGGGCCATCTGCCGCGACTGGTTGGGGTGAGAGAAGGAAGACAGGATAAAAGACAAAGAAAGTTTCCCGGCATTGCTTTGAATGCACAGACAACTTGCAATAAGCAAGTTTTGTGCTCTAAGTGTTAATTAGTGTTGAATTATCATCCATAATTATAACTGGTCGTGGTAGAGATTTATTTATGATATCACAGTGAGGACAGTGTTGATGGTTAGGGTTTAATAGTTATGCACAGTCATATAATCAAGTTCTTGCCAGTTTTATCTCCAATAAAATACTTTTTTTAACAGCTGGTGTGTTTTGATGTCTTTGATAAAACAGGATATGATTCTGTGTGATAGCAGATGTTTTCGTCCAAACACAACCAAAGTGTTTTCGCTGTATTCTTTTCACTCTAAAATAATAATTAAGGGTTAGAATGTCAGATACATTCAAAATAGCGCTGTAGCACAACATTTGGTATTGTGACTTATTATGAGGGAACAAGCTCCATTCTACATTCTTCTATATCAACAGCACAACAGTGCAGAGGTTAGCACTGTTGCCTCATAGCTAGGGCCTTTGTTCTACCTGTGCTGAGTGGATTTTCTGTGGGTGCATGTTAGGTTAATTGATGGTTCGAAGTTAGCTGTAGGTACATTTTGGAAGTCTACGTGAAGGTACAAAATTATTCGCCTTAACTACAAACTACAAGGATCCAAATAAGTATCCTCTGTCAAGAGTACCTTAGAGGGTACAGCTCCAGCGGGAAGCTGTTTTTACCCCTTAAATTATATTTAGGTATTTTAATTTCTGTGAGAGTAATAAGCAGGACAGAGAGGAAAGCATCTTAGAAGACAGCTTTGGTAAATATTACGGGTGTGAATGTGATATGAAGTGCCCACTCTGATACTGCATTTTAATAAATATCAGAGTTGGTACCTTGCATGAGTTTCCAGTAGTACTGAAGTGGGTAACTTTTTTGACAGTTATTAATGGTAATGTGGTAAAAAATTCAGAAAATAACAGAAAATGCTGATGTGATGATGAAGAACAGCAAAACAGAAAATAGTTCCTTGCTACTATGTCACCAGGTTGGTTGTTTCTTTTGTATTCCACATTGATTTATAGTCTGTTTTACATTGAAGTCTAATTAATCTAACACTGTTGTCATTTTATTAATTAAATGTTGCTCTGAGAAGGGCGTATTAAGACATTCATTTCATCACTTAATGATTTAAATAATCATCAGTCCGTCGAAGTGAGTGTTACAAAGTTAATTTGCATACAGATATTACACCAAGTTTTAAGCTTTGAACTGAGAGCTGGTTGTAACTTGCCTTTTGATCATTTTGTTATTCTGACAGATTATGGATGAAAAGCCTTATCTGTATTGACTTGACCTTTATGATTTGCAGTTTTGGCTAAAAACTGTGATAATATAAGACTGTCATTCGTTGCTTTTTGTTTTTAGCTTTCAGCTATTTTATCACACCTGGTTCCAGTCACCACCATGAATATCAGAAAAAAACTGTGGGTGTCTCTTTTTGATGTGGGCTTTTAGGGTCATTACCCAGGAGGCTTTACTTCCATCCAGCCGCAGATTTAGATCCCCCTAGTAGACCAAAAATAGCAGACCCATGGTTCCCTCTCTATCTCTCAATCTCCTGCAGAGAGCACACTTTCCATTTTGGGCAATTTGAAGCTCTTAAGCCTCCACCATTATCACTACCCCTCTTTTATCAGTGTGTGTGTGTGTGTGTGTGTGTGTGTGTGTGTGTGTGTGTGTGTGTGTGTGTCTGTGTTGTGTGTGTGTGTGTGTGTGTGTGTTCTGTTTAGTGTGTTTGCTTTGGTGAGAGCTTGGTCCACTACACTGGAATGCACTCGTGGCTGAAGAGGAGATGGTGTTGTACCCTTGGATTGTGCTCCTGCTCTCATGACCTCAGGATTCAGGCAGTCCTGCTTTAATGCACAGTAGAGTAAAGGCCCTTTCATGCAGGAAGCCACATGCACTGTGCTCCAAAACCCATTGTTTTCCAAGGCTTGCACCTGTACAGCATCTAGTAAAGCACAGCGCAGTGTGACGTACATTCATGCAAATGTACATCACATCAGTCTACTAAGGCTTTAATGGGCTGGTATAGATGCTGCTGTATAGTATGTAACACCATAGCCCTGTAGGCCAATTGTCTAGTTCTACAATATAGTTCATTACCTTTATAGTTGAAATGACAAAAAATCCATTGTCCTGACTTAATTTGGATGTCCAAGAAGATGTTTTCAAAAGAATGGCTTGCACCTTGCAATATAAAAGCAGAAATGCAAAAGATCCTTAAGAAATTTTACTTGACTCTGATGTGGTGCTCCTTTATTTTACTGTGCATCTTAAAATTGACTTTAGCCCACCTTAAAAGGATCAAGCTGAAGGTTTTCTTACAGCTCCCATAGCATTATAATCTGAATATCACAGAAAATCTATGGATAGAACTCTCAAAAGAGCAGGGCATGCATGGTAAAAGGAGAATCGCACTGAATTAGAAGACATTGGCAATAATACCAGTTTAAATTTCCCACCCCAGTCTTGTAGCTGTAAATTTAAAAAAAAGAAAAAGGCTTTCTTTTTTGCCATGTTTGTTTTGAACACTTAAAAGTTGCAAATTTAAAAAAAGTAAAGCTCAACAATGTGGATGTATGTAAAAGGCAGGGCAGTAAGGCTGGGAATAGATGAGGGCTTGTTGTCAAGTGAGTTAGATCTAATAGATGTTTCACTTAAAAGGAAAAAATGTCTCCAGAGTTGCAAGTACTTTTTCAAAGCATGAAGTGTCATTTGGCTCTTTCCTTTTACCTTGTGCTCTCTGTTTAAACAACTTTTACATTTGAGACTGCCATTTAGAGCTTTAATGTCAGCCGCTGATGAGAGATTTGGCAAATGACTAGCATGCTATGTTATATAGTGACAGCTGGTGTGCTGAGAATTTGTTTCAGTGACTGCCCAGACTTAGGCCTGAGCAGAGGGAGGCACTTGACAGACCTCTCACCCTGCAGGAGCTCACAAGAGTAATACTGCATCTGTCCCCAGGCCCTGCTCCCACTATTGATGCAATTCCAACAGAGTTCTAAAGGCCTGTTTGGGGTGCTGTGAAGGGGATCGGTTAGAGGTTTTCTTGGAGTTTGTCTCAGAAGGCTACCCAGCAGCTGTCAGCAGGCAATGGTGTCATTTCTGACCAAAGAATGAGGCCTGCAGCTTCATCTTTGTGCTGTTATTATAACATTTTTCTTACCAATACAGTAAGGACCTACTTAGAGTGTGATACACTAGGGACAAGCTGATATCATGTTCCAGGTATATTTGTGTTATATAACTACTTTCATGATGAAGATCCTAATCAGACGGGAAAAAAAACTCCAAACAAACAAAAATAGTAGTAGAGATAATTTTTTAGGTTAGGATTGGACTATGTAAGGTTTGATTCAGGTATTATTGGGTCATGAACGGAGTCCATGTTAAAATGAACTTATATTTAGGAGATCATGATGATAATCTATCATAATGACATAGGAGAAGGAGAATGTCATGCTGTGACCAAGGGACCTCTAGCCCTCTGAGGTCTGACTCATCATCAGTGATGACCTCAACCTGAACCCTAAGGGTATTATTTAAATGTGTAATTATTATTAAAATTTTCTACCAAATCTTGACAACAAGACAAAACAAGTAATATAAAAGTAATAACAGATAAAAAAAATCTAGCTTTTTTCCCCCAAAAAAATCATTTCTTATGCCTTCCTCCACAGTATGGGGTTAGGTAAGGTTACCACCATGACCACGGCCTGGAAATGATAAAAGCTAGAATGCTTTAGAGCCTATGGACAGAACCACAGATTCTTCTCTATATAGCTGGTGGTTAATAGATAAGACAAATACAATCTGCAGGGGAATGTGGAAATAGAACAGAAAATAGGGGCAAGGTTACAGCAAAGCCATAAAATGGTAGTGGTTGATGCAAAAGTCCTTTGAGTCTAAAATCCTGGCTGCAAATGAACTGGCTGTTTTTACTCTCTGGCATCACTTCTGTGTGTTGAGCCCCTAAAAGACCTGCAGGAGGTCTCAAAGGATGACTAAAGTGGCAATTGTGTACATGCCAGTGCAGAACAGAGGCCGAGGTCTGGTAAATTTACAAAGTAGGCTTTGTTCTTTCTAGCCAAAAATGTAACAAAGCTTGTTGTTACAGCTTAATGCCTTTGGGTAGTCTTTTAATCAGCTCAGTGCCATTAGAAATTTTGCCCATGTGGACAATGAGCCTTGCTATTTACAGACGATTTTAACATTCAGTGCTACTATAGAAACTTGTACATGCTATATGAAGCCATGCAGATAAATGTGCCCCCCTTGCCAGGCTCCCAACTTCTTAACAATCACATTGAGTGACAGTGTCTATGTCCAATAAAAAAAATGTTCACAAGGTTTCCTTTTTTTAGTGGCCACAATCCAAATCTCTCCCTAACCTGAACAACCTGAACCAAACATTTTAAAGACTAAAATTCAATCTAAACATCACAGTGGCCCCTGGTCACGACCCCTCATGGTTGCAGTTGCCACTGGATTCAATTCTAACCAAAATTAAGTGTTTTATTTGCTGAAATGTAAACCATATTTATTCTGTAATAAAACAAAAACTCTTAAATATTCTGGATAAAAGATGTGTGGCTGAAGAATGTAATTTTCCTGGTTATTTTTCCTTGACCTCGGTGGAAAATGTCACAAGGTCAAGAACAGATGTGTGAAAACTCATAAGGACCGGAGAAAAGAGAAGCTCAATGCTCAGAGAAGCAAACTGCACTTCCACTAGATTCCTTAATAGATGAGCTGAGGTGTTGAAACTACATTTTCCAGGTAGTGCACTACAAAATGTGCTTATAACTGCCATGTCATGTTGTTTTATTCAGGTCATATAAAGGAGAACCACTGGTGAAAAATATGGAGAGGAGGGTGAGACGGGAGGTAAGTGACCCATGTTGTAGGTGACGTCAGACGCTGGAGATTTGGCGGGAAAAAAAGCGAATGGTAGCGTAGAATTTAACAAGTTTCTTTAAGCTTCAGTATTGCCAAATAAACTAATCAATTGTCATATAACTAACAACATCTGTCCAATCATCTCTAACACCCTGGAGGACAACGGGGAGAGTTTAGACGCTCTCCAAGATTACATCGACCGGTGCTTCCAAGATTTAGTAATGAAGAAGGCTCAGAGTGCATCTTCCCCGGCCAAAATTGAGACACCGTCATCGAAGAGATGTCGCCCGGCAGACTCCCCCGGCACAACATCGCCTGCCGGCAAAGACATTGCAGACATCCTGGAGTCAATCGACAAGCGATTGTCCAGTTTCGATGCGAGGCTGTCCCTGGTGGAGATTTTACACCGGGAATTTAAATCTCTGAGAGAATCCCTGGAATTCAGCCAGCAGCAGGTGGAAACGCTTGCCGCTGAAAATGCCACGCTACAGGAGTCGGTCAAATCTCTCACCGATAACGTGACCCAGTTAAACATAGAAAATAAAAAAATAAAAGAATCCGTTATCGATCTACAAGCCCGTAGCATGCGAGACAACCTTGTGTTTTCTGGTATTCCAGAATCTGCCGGAGAGGACGCGGAGGCAACGGTGAAAAGCTTCATTAAAATCCACCTGAAGCTGCCGGAGGACACCGTAAAGAACATCGACTTCGATAGAGTGCATCGCTTGGGGGGCGTGAGGTCGCGGACTGGGAGACCACGGCCTATTGTGGCCAAATTCGGTCAATTCAAACAGAAGGAACAGGTGAAGAGTCGCGGCAGAGAGCTGAAAGGAACGGACTTCAGCGTGAACGACCAGTTCCCCAAAGAGATCCTGGAACGACACAAGGTCCTGTTCCCAGTTTGACGTAGCTTCATCCAGAGAGGCTCCCGTGCTGTCATCGCCGTGGACCGGCTCTACGTGGACGGACAGCTGTACCGCGACCCCGGCACCACTCCGTGGTTATATTGACTGTACTCCAGATAAGAACCCGCTACACTCTTTTCTTATTCATTCACACTCTCTCCTTTAACATGGGTTTAACCTTGTAATATCAGTATGATGTCATAGCCGATATAACACCGTCACCCTCCGTCATTGCTCTAATTGGAATGTTTCCGTTTCTTTTCTTTTTTGTTGTCGCTCACCGTTTCTTCTTTCTCTTTTCTTTCACTGCTGTGATCACCTACTTCCCCACTCACCTACAAACAACACCCTCTATTTCTGCATATTCACACACCACGATCACGCAAACACATGCGCTCAACGGCAGCACATTTACAACAGCCTCACAGCGCACACAGACTTATAGGACACACACGCAAGCCACGCTTGTTCATATTAGTGAATATACACACACATAGTCAGACTTATGGAGCCTCTCACCACACATTTTTTTTCTCTTTCTATTTACAAACAAGTGATGTTTCCACATTCTCTTCACCCATCTAAACGAAACACCCAGCGTACATCATTAGACATACACACACAATTATGGGCACACTAAGGTTTGTCACATGGAATGTAAATGGAGCTGGCTCCAGAGGAAAGAGGTTAAAGATATTTAACCAGCTTAAAAAACTACAGGCAGATGTTGTTTTATTACAAGAAACTCACAGACCTGTCACAGGTTTAAACGAACTTAAAACACCTGAGTTTCCTAACGTGTTTGCAGCCTGTTATAATTCTAGACAACGGGGAGTAGCAATTTTAATACATAAAAATGTTAATTTTACAGTACTCGATACAGTTATAGATCCAGAGGGTAGATTTCTAATTATTAAACTATCAA
>NW_024582546.1:130453-131417 GCF_018398535.1 Haplochromis burtoni
ATTATTAAATTATCAGTATTTAACAAAAAGCTATGTATTGTAAGTATATATGGTCCAAATGTTGATGAACCCTCATTCTTCCACGGATTTTTAGTACACTCTCTGAACACCTCGATTGCACACTCATTCTTGGCGGTGACCTCAACCTTGGACTAAATGAAGAAATGGATAGGCTCAACACAACAGGAACTCAGCGCAATTGGCAGTCCACAAATATAATCAAACAGTATATGAGCGACTTTGGTCTTTGCGATGCATGGCACTCCCTTCACCCCAACAGTAAGGAATATTCTTTCTTTTCACATGTCCATCACTCCTACTCTTGTCTGGATTATTTCCTAGTCAGCAGCTCACTGCTGAGTGACATTTCAGACACTGAGATTCACCCTATAGCTGTCAGCGATCATGCTCCTGTATCTTTAACACTAATACATAAGAAGAACGCTACACCAAGTAAAAACTGGAGATTCAATACATCGCTGCTCAAAGATGAAGACTTTATTAAATATTTTAAAAAAGAGTGGACTTCATATTTAGACTATAATGACACTCCCGGAACATCAGCTTCTGTTCTATGGGAAGCAGGGAAAGCTGTGATGATCATTCTCATCACACAAAAGGAAAGAAGAAAACAAAAATATTCAGGAACTAGAAAAAAACATCAAATCCTTAGAAGGAGCCTACGCGTGCAACCAAGATAAAGAAATAATGAACAAAATATCCAAAACAAAACTAGAATTAAATGAAATTATTAATAAAAAAACACAATTCCTAGTACAAAGACTTTGCTTGCAGAATTTTGAACACAGTAACAAATCAAGTCGATTTCTAGCTAACCAGTTAAAAATAAATAAAGAAAAAACAACTATACAGTGGGGCAAAAAAGTATTTAGTCAGCCACCGATTGTGCAAGTTCCCCCACCTAAAATGATGACAGAGGTCAGTAATTTGCACCAGAGGTACA
>NW_024582546.1:132565-135381 GCF_018398535.1 Haplochromis burtoni
TCAGTTACTTATGATCGGTTTCGCAAATCTTCCTCTTTTCCTCTCATAGAAGATGGTCCAGTTCATCCTTTGCTAAAGGAAGTAATAAAAGATACAGTGAACCACCTTACCTTAGTATTTATAGAATTCAGCAAGCTCTGATTATGAGTGCCGCCTGCATACTTCTGGGTCATTTCACTCAGTTAAGAATCTTACTGAGTACATTTGGGTATGGTTGAACAGTCAATGTCTTAAATGGTCATGACATAACATATCGTCAGGATGTCACTGTGCCATATAATTCTGGTTGAGCATTCTCCTCTGAGTACTGGCTTATTTGTGGTTCCTAGAGTTTTTGAAAGCAGAATAGTAAAGCTTATAGTTCGATCATGTGACCCTGAACCATGAACCATGACCCATGTTACTATGGGCTCAGGCTGTTGGTGGACCTCTCATGACCCACAGAGTACTACTTCTCTACTTTCCTCTCATTGCTTACTATGCAATTATATGCCACTATTGAATGCCTTTCCTTTTGTCTGCCCTCTAGCTTTTCATCTTGCTGTTTATCATCTCTCTGTGTTTATTATCTTTATTCCTTTCTTTTCCCTCCTACTCCAACATCTGAGTTTGGTTCTGTACCCAAGACTTTGCTAATAAAGTTTCATTAGATTTGAGGTTTTCACTAATTTTGCAGGGCGTCTTACCTTACGTATAAAACACCTTGAGATTTCTGTTGTTGCAAAATGGTTCTATAGAAATAAAACTGAACTGAGTTGGATTAGATGAATGTTCTCCACTGTTATTTCCTCTTTGAAGAACGATTGCCTGAAATGCTATTTTGTCAACTCTATCCCCTGGTAGTTTGAAGTGTAGCTTCTAGTCTGAGCCATGACCGACCAACTATGGACCTTTTATTTTCAAGAAAAGAACTGACAACCTCAAATACTTCAAGTAGAAGTATTTGAGGTAATTTAAAGATAACCTAAAGAGAAAAATCAGTGAGGGCAAAAGCTACAAACATATTTTCTGTTTCCTCAAAACGTCAGGACATGGCTGCTTGCTTAGTTTGCTCCTGTACATGTCTTGCCCATATAGACATACTGGCTCGGTTGAATGTAATCTAGTCTCAACACAGTGTTTCTTTGATGCTATGTGTTATCCCTTTTTTAGATACCGTGAAGTGATGAGGATTGGTCTGTTTTGCAGATTTTGAGATCGCCCCAAAGGAAATGACCTCATCCTCTGCCTGACTTCCACAGTGATTGCTGGGGATGACTGAGGGAAAAATGTGTTAATTTAATTTTATTCTGCTTTTTTAATGAGTGATGATTGAGAACTTGCTGACACACACACAGAAAATTAGGCTGCTCAGCTGCAGTGACACCTTTTTTATGGCATCCCAACAGATGCCATAAACAATGGCACTTATAGAATCCTTTAGAAAAATAAAGGGGAATTCTGTATTGGCAAACCTGGCAAAACAGAAAGTCCAAGCAGACACAAGCCAAGATTACAATCCTCTTTTGTGTATCCTTCATATTTAAGAAACCTCAAAGGATAAAGAATAATGATACAAAAACCAACACTGTGAAATCTCTGAAACATTCAGTATAACTCAATAGACACCATATATCCTTTAATTCTACCAACATCCTTAAGGACTCTGTTTTCTTAAACACACCTGTCTGTGGCAGTCCTTCATCCAACTAATCTGCCATTCAAAAAAACGACGATTAAGCATGTTTGGCACTAGCTAAAACTGCTAAAAATGTATGCATGCACCATGAGTAAGGAAAAGCGTAAACTTTTTTTATTTTTTTTTATTTTGTGTTCTCTTTCTAATTTGATTAGCCAATAAATCCATCCTCACTGCTTGTATTTCTTGTAGTATCAAACTCTGCATTTGCAGAAGGCAACAGTAAAGACTAAGTAACGCCCAAGTGTTTGTTTTAAACTCAGTCTTTCTGTATCACGTGTTTTGAGTTTGTTTGTTTTTTCAATGATAAAACTGTTCAGTGGTTTCAGTATGTGGCTGGCTGAAGTCTTTTGAAGGTCAGTCCTGTGGATTTGGGAAGCTGCTTATTTTGTTGCCAGAGAGCAGCATCACTGCAGGTCCTAATAAATATTTCGTAAGAAGTAGCCAGGCTGCCCTACTTCAGCGAGGTATGACATAAATGGCATGGATCTGTAGTCTCAGAGTTCCTTTTTCGACGAGCACCCGACCTACACTTGCCTCAGGGTGAAGTCTGAGCTCTACAGAATTCTTCCCAGTGAGTTCATGTATATACTCACACTGGGCATGGTGTCGAGAGCGGGGTTGCTTTACTTAGTTTTGTGAGAAAAGATTATATAAACTAAAGCTTGCCAAAGCCGACTTATGCACTTGTTTCTGTATTTTGAGTACCCCTATCTCCCCACACAGTCCAATGTATTGTTATCAGACTTACTTTTTTTGACTCTTGATGTACTGTTGATCCACTCACACTCAAGCACACCACCCACACTTGCTCACAAATATGCATCTTCATATATACAATGGACCTGTGCAGATAATAACCTAGCAGGTTTAATTTTGCAGTCAGAAAACCTGGCAAAAACAATCAATAAAAATAATGATGATTTTGCAGCTCCACTTCAAAGCAACACTCTGATTTGAGACAAAAGTCAGGCTGTTTTCATCAACAGTTACTGATGAGAAAAGGGTAACCACTGCTGGCATCAATGAAGGCTGAATTTATTGCATAGAAACCCCACCACCACCACCCACACACACACACACACACACACACACACACACACACACACACACACACACACACACACACACACACACA
>NW_024582546.1:135401-144190 GCF_018398535.1 Haplochromis burtoni
ACACAGGAACACAGCCGAAAGATACAAAATATAAGCAAACAGGCATGCAATCGGAGTCAGAGATCAGGGAGTGAAATGCTGAAACAGTTGGGGAATAGAATAATAGAAAAAGAGGGTTTCTTCTGGCCTGAAGATTATACAGCACAGAGCTTTTGAGCTGCTACCTTATCACCATAGCATAATGCTTCTGTCCTATTTGTTCTTTAGTGATTTATGTGTCCAGCAGGGCCTCAAACTCAAAGAGACTGTGTAGTTAGAGTGGTTCATCCTATTATAATGGAGTGGATGTTGTGGGATATACATCCTGCATAGAGAGACAACATTCATTCATTCTGTTTCTTCTGTAATTAAAGACTATATACCTAAATCTTGACTTTACTTAGTGCTAGAAAAGCCAGCAACACATTTAACAGAATGCCATAATGTTTATCAACTGGCCTCTTGGGACAAGAGGTTTTGAAGTGCAAGAAATGAATGCCATCAATCTAACCGACTGGAATTTTGATAAAAGTTACTCTTGCTCATTGCTGTGGTTCTCAATTTCCAGAGCAAGCACATCATGCATTACGCCATTAGTAAATAGAATGACGACTTTTAGCAGTGACATCACTATATGGAATTGATAGGCTGCATTTGAGAAATTCAATAGCTGAGATACAATCAATATAAAACCAATGTTTTAATGTGGCCATGAAGAAGACTTCCCAGGGACTGATCATGACTTATCCGACCACACCATGTCCTTACCACAATTTAAGGGAGTTTGCCCTCTCTTAGAGGAGAATTATGTACTGACTATTCTGTGCACCAATCAAACTACTCATTTGTATCAACATAAGCATTACAATTTAAGAAAAACTGCTTGCCTGTATTTCTGTTCTACATTTGTTTAAATTACGCTTATCCCGCCCTAGTGACAGTCAACAGATTTAGCAGTTCATGTATAAGTAAGAGTTTGTTTTTAGCAAAGTTTTAGCAATGACACGATTTGTCTTAAAATTTTGCCTTTGTACAACATTTCGAATCAAACATTCAAGAGGTAATTGTAGTGCAGACTTTCAACTTTAATTCAAGTGATATAGCATTCCATTGCATTAACTGGTTTTTACACGTAGCCCCCCACATTTTCAGAGGCTCAAAAATGATTGGCAAAGCAGCTTAATGACCAACTGAGACCTTTTTCCTTATCATTCAAAAATAAACTAAAAATAAACTATGCCATTAAGAACTAGTTTGTTTACAACTGGCTTACAATATTTTCACTGTTCATTTCTACCTGCATGTATCAACTGTCCACAGTTCATTTATACATTTATGGAACACCTCTCAATATTGTACTGTCTAATATGAGATGTTAGACAGAGTTTCTGCTCTGACTCCAAACCTTTTAAAAACTTTTTAAATGCACCATCGGAGCCCTATCCAGTGGTGATAACACTTGAAAAGCAGAATGTACACTGACTGAATCCCAGCAACACAGTTGCCTTTGGCATGGCATCAGAACTACGATGAAATGTTAAAAGTTAAAGTGGTACTCCAAGAGAAGTGGCGCTTTGTCAGCCTTGACTAGAGAGAAAGACTCAAATGGGGGATGGTTGGATTTGTTGAATGCAGTGCATAATCATACAGACCAAAGTGACCACACCATCACAAGATCTAAATGTCATGCTTTGTTCACTGTACAAAAACAATGTTCAACCCTCTGCTTTGCATCTTTGTGGAGAAGGACAGAAAGAGTCAGACCACACTACGATAAAAAGCCCAAACACACTTCCAAACTACTACAGAACTACTTAAAGACCAAAGAAGACAAAAGAGTTCTGACTCTCAGTGAGTTTCCTCCATCATCACTTGATCTAAACCACACTGAACATTTATGGGGCACTTGAAGATGGAGAACCACGTCATGAGTTATCAGGTTCAGACAAATTGGTGGATTCCATGTATGTTGAGTACTGCTGTGCCATTAAAGCAAGAAGAGAGGCAGAGTAAGATAATTACGAAACGTTATGATAAGGCTGATGTTCTCAGATCATCTGTATAATTAACAACCAATTTTCTTGCAGTGTCACAAGGAAAAGCATACCAGATGCATGTTCTTATATGGATAAACAAATGTTCCAATGCAGAAGTTAAGTGATTTGAAGCTTTCAGAGATCAGCCCTAAAAAATATCTAACATCTACACTCATTTCTCTATGACACTTTCCTAATGACTTTATAATAAGCTCAACCTCTAGTAGCAGGTTGTACTGCTAGCTAGTAGTTTATTGGTCGCAGATAATACCACATAATGCTTATTTTGTAAATTAGAGTTCATTGGAATCAAAAATGAGAACAAATCCAGGTACTCATTAGTTTACAACTTCTCCTTCAAGTGACAAAGCCAGTGAGCATCCCTTGATTACACTTTCAGATTCTATATGTTGTACACAACAGTGGGACACATTACATATAATGTTTCCCCAATAGCACACACAAAAGTTGACCACTACTGCATGGCCACCCTGCCAGGCAGTATCATGCTAGTGTTTGCAGTTTAACAAACTTCACTGTAGTCACTCAAGTTACACAAATACAATTGAAACTGTTCTCACCCAAAGTTAACTGCAAAGAAATACTTGTTCTGACATCATAAAGATAAGTAAACGTGTCTGCTTAACCATCAAATTTAGCCTTTATAGGTGGGTGATTTAACCAATTTCATTTCTGTGTGCAAACAAAATGGCAATTAGCCTAAACAGGCACTTTTCCCTTGATAATTATCTTTCCCTGTCAGGAGAAACAGCAGGAGTGGAGTGCATAAACTAAGAGTAGTATGATTAACGAAAACACTATCAAAGAAAGCCCCTTCAATATTCCTGCAAGTATAAGCTACATGCATATTGAAAGAATCCTTTGTCTGCTCACCTTTGATCCAGGTAGACGTGTATGAAACAAAAACAGAATTGCCACGGAGAATGGGCGTCAAATTTATATAAAATGCTCATCTATGCCTTTTAATTACCTGACCCGACTGAACTCTTTAGATGCTCATCAAAAGATTCTGCTTTATTAATGGATATATCATTTTATGTGTTCTAATGTGCATTTGTATGTTTCCATATCTCGAAATATTAGTGCTTAACATTTTTCAGTGACTATTTTAAAGTAGTATTCTTTTCTTTCTAAACACTACACACTAGTAAGCATTAATGTTTTCAATATACAATATAAAGCACCTTGAGGCAGCTGTTTTTTTTTTTATTTGGCACTATATAAATAAAAATGCATTGAATTGAATTAAATTAGTGCTATTTAATATTTTGTTCATCATTTATAAATCACTACTCCTCCTTAGTTGGTCATTTAAAAACATGGATATACAATTTATATACAGTCAAGTATATAGTTACTATGTTTTCAAATTGTATGTATATTTATACTTTATACCCGATAGTTACACATTATTCAATGTTCTCTTTAACAAAAGTGTAAAACAACACTTTTGGACACTATTCCAGGAGTAACTGCGCTGGATTTATCTTGGGTTCAGCTGAGTTTAGCTAGCGCAGCTCTATATGTTCTCTATTCTCCATAGTGTCTGTTGATGTGTTTGGATCACAGTCTCTATTTACCCCCCATTTTAACAGGTGAACTTAACTTTACACTACTTTACATATTTACTGCTATAATGGGCTGTTTTAAACCTGTGGTTAATATAGCATATTTCAATAATAATTAACTGAACAGGAATTTTCTAAATGAAGCTTTCTTTGCTTTTGATGCTAGGTTACGGTTGTCCTGTGTAAAAGTTGCAGTGCGAACAGCTGCAGCGGCTGTCTGTTAAGCTAAACACATACACAATATCTCTGTTAAAATACTTATTGTGATAAAAAGTTAGACTACCCTGAGTATTGCTGCAGTAACATAATGTAGCATAAATGTAAGGATTAACTAATGTTTTAAAGTAGCATATTAAGCATTTGTTTTATCTTAATTATGGTAGTTGCATACTGGTATTTCCTGATTTCATGCAAAAACAGCCGTGTTTTATAAAGGCTGGAGTTTTGAGATTCTGTGGAAATGCCACATGCTTTGGGATTCTCCGTGACAATGGATATAACAACCATCCCATGAACCTGGTTACCTCCTTACCCTGAGGTGCTGGTTTAAGTGTTCATTGTGCTGGAAAAGAAGACAATCCAGTACTTTGTTCATTTCAGTTCAACTGCGTGAACGCACAAAGCCAGAGAGAGCTTGACTTCTTCATTTAATTCACAGACACTTGGTAACTGAATCTGACTGAGCACTTGCATGTTTTAAAAGCTAAAGCTAGCTAACTTAGCAAGGGAAAGCTTACCGAGGAATTCCAAATCCCAGTAAAGACATTTTCCTGTGTTGGCAGATTAATATGATGCACACTTGGTATTTACACTAGTTTATGAAATATTCACTACAGCTTTGTGAGAACCTTATTCATGTTTTCCATTAAATGAAGAAGCCTCAGTACCTGTAATATTAATATCTCTATCTGTAATATCTCTTCGTGTCTCTTTATCTCTTCAACCCTCTTAAAAACGCAGAACCTAGTCTTTCTTACATATCTGCAATTATTTGCATATAATGCAAATCTTGGAATAAATATTAATATTTTGTGCATCACATTGTCTTTTATTTGTTTCCTTTTTTCTGTTTTGAAGACAGCTTGAGACGTGTTTGAGTCTCAAGGTTCAGCTGACCTTTCACTTTCATTTGTTAATCTTTTGTAAGGCACAGACTCAAAATTAGTGACAACAGGGTTTATGAAATATTGAATCCAAATTTGATAGTTTTAATTTAAATTGTTGTCCATCAATATGTAGGGAGTGTTTTAGGTGAAAGGACCAATAGTGAGTGTCTGCAGTCTACTGTGAAACACGATGGAGGCTCTGTCATGGATTGGAGGAGCTGCATTTCAGCCCATGGTGTCGGGGATCAGTGAAATTAGCAGAAAACTACCACCAGATTGTGATCCACCATGCAATTTCATCTGGCTTTATTTTTCATTATGACCTTAACAATCTTGAAGCACTGTGGGATCATGATCATTTACAGAAAACAGATCAAATGAAGCCAGCATCCAAGGATGAATTTTGAAATGGCTGTCAAGAAGCCTGTAGAGCTACTTAAAGAAATTAAAAGAAAGCTTGCCTAAGAAAATTGAAGCTGTGTTGAAGAATAAAGGAATAAAGGCAGTACAATTCTAACTTTCAAGCTAGTTTGAATTGTACAAACTCTGCTCTGCAAACTGATGCTGCACCAATTTGCATTCCACACACAAAATAAGTGTTGCTAATTGAGCCTTGTAGCAGTGGAGGCAAGAAAGGAATTCACTTATTGTCATATATTGTCATGTGTACTGTACTGTATCTAGAACCTATGTCATATAGACAGCCTATGTAAATGGCAGTATCAGAGTGCAGAATCTTTTTGTCATGTATTCATGTTCACTAAATGTTGTAACGCTGCATTTTTGACTATCTTTTCGAACCTCACATTTGTTCCAGACCTGTGCGTGCTGACTAAAGTTATTTCAGTAAACTGCACTGCAGTAAGGCGATCGGAATCTAAAGGTCACGTGATTGTTGATGCAACCTCCAACGTATGAAGGCACATGCACCGAGTCTCTGCCCATATTATTCTTCATGTATAATTTGTCGTATTGTGCAATTTAAAATGCAGAAAGTGTAATAGTGTTTTAGTTTTTTTTTCTAAACCTAAGCTTGGATGTAATGGAAGTTATGTGTCATGGGACTAATGAACCTTGCAGATGCCATGAAGAAGTCCACACACAGTAAGGGGTCACTACCTAAGATGACACATGTACAAAGCCCCGCATCGTTTATTTGAACAGCAGCATTTTTCATCAGTGTTTTAACATAGTCAAAAATTGCACTTAAAGAGTCATCTGAAGTTGGATTATTAAAAAATCAGACACAATCATGCAAACGAATCCTACATCATTATATCCAAATCTGTCAGCCTCCAGCACATGCACCAAAACATTTACAAAGGCCAGGTTATCACACTGCAAGTGAACATGTCTGACTTCCTGAATAGACTGTTTTCTCATGGTAAACAGCTGTCTTAACTCCTTTTTCCTAATTAAAGGAATGAGATATTGATCCTGTTATCTTTGGCAGAAAACTAGAAAACTGGAGTTGCTTACTACCTTACTGTTTTTTCAACAATCACTCAAGTTGAAATCAACAGCCCCGTGTGTTTAGACACAAAAAAAATATGTAGTGAAGTAGGGGTGCGCGATATAAACGATATACGCAACCCGTTCTCACTCCCAAAGCGTAACATTTTACGCTAGGTGACAAATCGTCACCATATTACGTTTTCGGCTACCCACCACGTTCCTAAATGACGACCTCGGAAAAAAGAGGAAATATGAGAACCGTCTGGACTGAATCTACACATGTTCGCTCTTTTTCTTCAAATCGCTTAGAAACACGCTATTTAACATCATTAAAGTCCTGGTTAAGGTCAGGAATAAGGTTATGGTCAGGGCTAGGGATAAGGTTAGGTTTAGGGCTGGAATACAGGGCTGGAACGTCTATTACCGCGGGAGCGTCATTGCACTGGATTCCAGCCATAACCCGCCGCGTACCATAAGAACGCCGAAGGTCTCCTTTCGCGTTCCTCAGGAACGCCGCGGGACGTGACAAAACGTCGACATGTTACGCTCTGATATACGATAGAAACGATATAAATTTGGCCAACGACAGAGATTTTGACTATACCGCTCTATCGCGATAGCACATGTTGATGATGTCATCAAGCTGCGCCTGTTTTGGTCAAAAGCATCGCAGCAGCTACAACCATTATCATCTGCAAATTATGCCGGGCGACAGTCACAGCAAAGAGATGAAGCACTTTTGAAATATGGGGAAAGCCAAAAACTGCGCTTCCTCCACTTCCGTAACATTGATTCATTAATGTTGAATTCTCTCACAGCTGCTCTGTTCCCATGTTGTTGCAGTATATTAATAACTAATCTATTTGTACTTGTAACTAATTAAATTTAATAAATTCTGTTTTCATGGATGCCTGGATGTTAAACTTAATTGTTACACCTGGTAAAGCAGCAACGCTGATGATTTTATTAAAGATGAAAGAATTTAGACCGTTTTTAACTCTCAGTGTTCGTTTGACTTTGGGACCTGAAAGGACGGAGTTTTGGACCCAGATTACTCCGCGAAGCTCCTCACTATGGCAGCCGTAATGCTCTGACAATCCATCAAGCAGTGCGACTTACCAAAGTTGTACTAAAACATTTTTAACAGATTACTGCAGCCAAATTTGGTTCGAGGTCAGTAAGCACAACCAGAATTCATACATAAGGCACACTCTTGATTTTTGAGAAAATTAAAGGATTTTAAGTGCGCCTTACAGTGTGGAAAATACGTTATACAGAAGAAAAGAATATATCATGATATATATCGTTACCGCACGTGCTTCAAATTACATCGCGATATGGATTTTAGGCCATATCGCCCAGCCCTAGAGTGAAGACTAGATGTGAAATGTGACTACAGTGTCCTTCACTGTTCCAAATGTTTGGTGTTGAATAATGTCTAAGAAAGTGTTTTTGTTGAACATTATTATGACACCCATAAGAAAAACTTTGACCTTTTGGATATGAAATTTCATTACCTTTTAGGCATTGAAATAATAACACAAGAATTCACACAAGAAAAAAATAGTTTTTGGAGTTGAGTGATCTAATTTTCCTTTTTCCTCAAGTCCAAGTGAAACATACACTATATAGACAAAAAGAAGACTGAAAAGAAGAGGCCAAAAGTATTGGCCAACACCCCTCATGCTTTGAACTCTGGTGTTTTCAGTCGCATTGCTACAGGTGTATAAAGTCACGTGCCTAGCCATGCAGTCTGTGAAAGAGCTCACTGAATTTGAGCGTGACGCTGTAATAAAATACAATCACTGCAACAAGTCAGTTCATGTAATTTCATAGTCCATATTCAACTGTAAATGCTATTACTGCAAAGTAGAAGTGTTTAGGAACCACAGCACAGACCATGTAAAGTTACAGAGCAGGGTCACTGCAGAGGCACACAGTGCATAAAATGCTCTGCTGACTCACAACCTGCAGATTTTAAACCTCCTCTGGCGTTAATATCAACACAAAAACAGTTGCTCTCCACAGCTGAGCAGCTTCTGTAGCTGTAATGTGTAGGTGGTACTTAGTCACAGTGATGTTTGACCACAAACTAAAAGCCATGGTTATCAGACATTAACTAAAGTGTGATCACAATCATTACACATTTAAAACCCTTCACAGGATGCCTACAGTTATAAAAATACCAAAACTGTTTAAAATTGTACATGAAAAGTGGTAGTGGTGTCCAATAGATGCCTTTAGCATTTTAGCATCTGGATAAAACACTAAATACTAAGAGAAGCAGTGTAAATAAGTAGAGATTAGATTCACTCTTCCCAGTCTGGTGCAGGTCTACAATACTTTTCCTGGTGTCCTTCGAAAGCTCTTTGGTCTTGGCCATGGCGGAGTTTGGAGTCTGACTGTTTGAGGCTGTGGACAGGTGTCTTTTATACAGATGATGAGTTCAAACAGGTGCCATTCATACAGGTAACGAGTGGGGGACAGAAAAGCTTCTTACAGAAGACGTTACAGGTCTGTGAGAGCCAGAGATTTTCCTTGTTTGAGGTGACCAAATACTTATTTTCCACCCTGATTTACGAATAAATTCTTTACAAATCCTACCATGTGGATTCATGGATTTT